>NW_023995030.1:0-155772 GCF_015586225.1 Lucilia sericata
CAGGGTACATATGTATACAAATAAATACATATGTATATAAATCTTTGGTTTGTATTTGAATTTAAATCATTAATAACAACAATTTATAATATTCACCTAATTGCTAATGGCGTATTTAATAATCAATCAAAAATTATTAGAACAATTTAATAATAACAGTAATAATAATGAGAACAATTCAATTATATGACTTCTTTTGTATCCAATTGTTAAGTGTAGTGAACCATTAATTGGACAATTTACGAAAAGACCAAAAATAAAACAAATCATAATCATTAAAATCAAACGTTTGACCAGTTAACAATTGAAAATTTTGAAACTTCCGGTTAATTTTTTCCATTTTTGTTGTTTCTTGCCTTTTTAAGCAATTTATATATTACGAATGAGAAGATTTAAATCTTTTCAAATTAAAAAAATAAAGAAACGGATACAGGAAACAGAAAAGCAGTAATAATGGCGAACAGAAAAGTGTTTTTTTATGTTACATTTGTTGATGTTTTCGTCGTTATTGTCGATAATAAGGTGGTATGGAACAAAATCAAACCATATACAAATTTGTGGGGATCGGGATATAATTGCACCTCAATTTATAAATCCCATTTCAGAAAATTAGTTTGCTTATTATTAGTAGTGTTCTTTCACTCCCCGACTATTGACACAATTTGCATATAATTTCAATCATTATTGACACCGTTAAATTTAGAAACTTTTATTTTGGAAATAACTCATTATCTCTGGAACTATTAGATATATCGCAATGAAAACATGTCGAGTTGATTGACAGTTTAGGTTATCGAGGGTAGAATTGGGCCCAATGGGTAGCCCCTAAAAATTGATCACCTCGGGTATAAAATTTTGTTTTAAATCCCCAAAAATCCATTTATGATCTGATTGAGCTAAATTTAAAATATACCTACTCATTAAGAAGATATACTACAATATTTATATGTGTGGGTTATTTCTTTTGCTTTAAGAGATATTTAGGTTTACAAATCTATTGAATTTTTGTCAACCCGTTTGTATAGTTTATTTTTATAAAATTATCCCAAATTCAAAAATATGAAAAAAAATATGTGCTTGAACGAACAATGTTTGTGTGTGTGCAAATGGAAGATGCATGTTTTCCAAGCCGGCTGGTGTAGTCTATTACTCCGTTAACACAATGCAATTATTCGTCATTCACGCTCTCATACGTCATTTAACCGAATTTCATTTGATGTTATATGTTTCGTGCGAACCTAGGCCCATTTGTAAATATATTCCAGAATGATTCGCCATTTCTTTTGTAAAACTTATACTTTATATGATCAAATACCATGATAATTTCTAAACAAATAAAGATATCTTCACAGGATTTGGTGAGTGGATGTATGACTAATGAAGGCAGTGATGCCAAGTGTAGGGATTTTTCCCTTTTTGTAGGGATTTTTTTCAAAAATTTCACGTGTAGGGAAAAAGGGAAAGATTTTTTACTATTGTCAAATTGTAGGGATTTTTCAATTTCATAGTTTTTAACAACTAAAAATATACTCTTTCATGTATTAAACTTTAAAATTAAAAATGAAATAAGTTTTAAGTGTATCGTTAGTAAAAATTGCGCTTGTAATTTCTACAATATATGTACCTACATATCGCTATAAGACTGGCATAATTCAAAATTCGGGTTTCTTGAACTGAGGTCTACAAAACATGCGACATACTAAAATCTTTCATATAGATTCATCAAATTTCAACTATGTCTATTATTTTCGATGTGAAATCGATTTTTTGTAAACGTAAAAACTAAAAACAACGTTTTCGTGAATATTAGACAACTAAAAATTTAATTTTAAATTAGATGAGAAACATATTAACCTCAACTATCTGAATCTGGATTTTTAAAATCCCTTGATTTGTTTAAAAGTTATTAAAAAAATAGTTAAATGTCATTAAATATTCATATCCATTTTTCTTGAAACGACTTTTTGGATTATGCCAATCCTGTAGGGCGATATATTCTGACTCCTTATAGATAGAGTAGTCGGGGGCTTAATGCAGTAACTCAGGATTGAAAAAATGAATTTAATGTTCTGAAAATTTATAAAAGTAAACCTTATTTAAAATAATTATTTTATGAAAATTTTTTTGTTGGAGGCACATAAATGTATATATATATATATATATGTATATATATGTATATTATAAAACGGAGCTAATATTTTAGTTTTTGATGGTATTTTTGTATTTTTTTAAGATATGTATTATTTAACTCCTTCATGAAGGCTGTAATATATAGCGCATACATACATACATACATACATACATACATACATACATACATACATACATACATACATACATACATACATACATACATACATACATACATACATACATACATACATACATACATACATACATACATACATACATACATACATACATACATACATACATACATACATACATACATACATACATACATACATACATACATACATACATACATTCATATGTTTCCTGTTTATTTGTAGTTCGAATCCAGGGTCGTGTAGAAAATTGGATGAACGATGTATTGGATGAAATGCGCCGCTCGAATCGTTATTTGTCTAAAAAAGCTATTTACGATTACGGAACAGACCTCGAAATATCAAGGTATGCAAAAAATATTGAAATATTATACAAGTATACATATTTATTTACATATATTTTAAATAACATTTTTAACTTAATTACCAGAGATGGAGGTAGTGTCCTAAATATTTAGTTAAATCAATATTTCACTAGCACTAAATATTTTCACTAATTTGCATCAGCTTAGGGCCAATCTTTAGGTGAAAGATTAGCGATTAAATTAAAATTAATCCTCGAAAGATGTTTTTGAGTACTCAATTAGTTAATTTTGTTTGCAAGTTTAAGCGCCCAATGGAGGTGGTTTAAACTTAAGCACGAAATGCAAAAGTGTAAACAGCTGATGTAAAATTAATACAATTTTTATATAAACATTAAAATATTCTATTTATTGATTAGTATAAATTATGAACACTTCAAAGTACATTTTTTGCTTTTACTTTAAGTTTTCATTAATTTTCATATTAAATTTACAATGATCTACTTCTTTTTTATAAAATATGCATTGTTTTGATAACAAACAGTGACGTTTTCTGTTGTTTTGTATGGCAACACTGCGAAGTTTAATCTTGTACTCAAAAATATCACAGGGGATTAACATAAAATTAAATTTATTTAATCTTATAATTGGTATTTGATTGCCATCTCAAAAACCCGCTCTTAGTGGTAGTGAAACTTATATTTTTAGCATTAATATTTTTTAGTGATAATTTTATTTTTTTAACTATAACTCAATTGAGCGATAGTGTAGAAAAAAGCACTACACTCAAATAGTTAAAAATTTGAACAATCACTAACAAAAGGCTGCAATAATTTTCTTAAATGAAAATTAAAGAATTTATGCGACAATAAATGACTAATTTTTTTAAAAGATACATCTATTAATATGGAAAATACAGATTTTGATAGAGATGACACTATAATGGACCCTACAGAAGCAGTTACTCCAAAAACATTTCATGCTTTAAAAAGAAATTAATTCCAAAACTGAACCTGAATTCCAAAACTGTTCCAGTAGAACGATTATTTTCTTTTAACGGAATGGTGGACTATCCTCGTAGAAATAAATTAATAGGTCGATTATGTATCTCGATTGCCACTTCAGCCGCGTTGCCAAAATGATGTGACTACTGGATATTTTTATTAAGCAATAGCTTGGAAACTTTGTAAATAAAAAAAAATAGTGCAGGAATATTTTTTGAACTAATAATTTAGTGTAGAAAAAATATTTCACTAGGCTGTAAAAACAAATATTTTAACTATTTTTAAAATATTTTTAGTTAAACATTTTAAATATCACTATCACTATTGTTGAGTGAGGCTTATATTTTTCAATTCATCACTTAACTTAAATAAAAGTAGTGAATAATTTTGAACTACCACTAATTATTAGTGATAGTTAAAAATTAGTGCACTACCCCCATCTCTGTTAATTACAAATTTTAAATTTGTTAAAATATTGAAGTCAGAACGAATGAGTGTTCTGAATTCAAAAATGGCTTAGGAAATTGTCAATAACTTTGTTGATTGTCATTGGATATAAATGTTTTGTACCTGTTTGGATACAAATATTTGTGTACAAGATCCATTTTATCTTTAACAACATTGTCTTATCTACATGGACCATGCTATTTTCAAAAAATTAACCTGCAATACATAGGACTACTACAACTATAGGATCATGTACTGTACTTCAATAATGTTCACAGGGGTGTAGTTTTGGGATTACCTAAATTAATCATGTACTCCATTTCTGTATACATATATACAATAGGTTCATAACTTTTTTTCAATTTCTGCTAATATCAAAAATACGATAGCATGACCTTGTACTGCACGAAGGTCGCGATCGTGAAAAAAGTTCCCACACCAAACGCTGTGAAGTTTTGTATAAATATTTTTTTTCTATACGAGAACGAACAACAATTATTTTTGCAACACTTTTGCATTTTTACACTTTCTTAAAGAGAAAGTTGTTATTTAAAACATTGTTATGGATTTTCTATTTAATCGCGATAGTATTAAATATTTTATATAATTAAAAATATAATTAAAATAATTTTAGAAAAATTACGAACAAAAGCATTTCAAAAATTTGCTTTCGGTGCTGGAAGTCTTTTCACCAGATTGGTTACAAAAATAGATTTATAATATCAGGACAGTATTGTCTATAAAGTAGTGCTGTGGTATTTTGCCTCTCCAAAAATGACTCTAATGTACATACATATGTATCTACTACGTCATAAATCTGTGTATGATTGTAAATTATGCTGAAAACATTAAGTGTGGTGGCGGCTGTTCTTGTTGTAGTTGTTGTTATCTGCCAATACTGCTGATACTTTTAATACTGATGTTGTTGCAACAACTTTTTGTTATTATGGCTTACAATGAATAATTTTGTCGTTATAAGCGATTTATCTTTTTATTGCCATCGATTAACCGCAAGACCAATATAACACTGTCGTTGGCAATAATAACAATCATGACGATGATGATTATGATGAAACATATACACACATACTTCCATACACATGGATGTACAAAGGCATATACATTAGGATAGACCCGTTTTTATGGACAAAAAATACGGTACTAATGTTCCCATCAAACATAAAAATTTAGTTCATTCTACCGATTCTCAAAAATTTTGTGTTGAGGTAATATTTGGTTAGCTGGTCCAAAGAATTAGAAAGACCCTTTTGAGGGTTTTCCAATTACTTATCTAAGGAATGACTATAATATTAATATTATGTCAAATTTCTTTGAGAGGCCCATGTCCAAAAAATTTTAGAAATTTATTATAAAAAAATTTATAATTTTTCGGTAAAATAATACTTATTACAACCTCATTTAATTTTACCAAAACTGTTTTCTAGAATTTCAAATTCTAGATTGAATCCTCCAAAATCCTAAAGTAATGCATATGAATGAAAAGTTTATAAAATTTTGTGTATTTCGATACATATGTATATGTACATTAAATCGGTAACACATCAAGGAAAAATAGGTTTTGAAAAATTTAAATAAAATACATACACTTAGTTCAAAAAACTCGTATTTTGAGTTACGCCGAGTAATAAGTAAATGAATCCAATTGCTCTCTTTAGGTTTAAAGTAATGGGAAGCTAATGAAAAACTTTAATATCCAAAAACATAATGGTAATTCAGCGTATACGACTAGCCTATTGTTCTTTGAAAAAAAAAACAATATAGTGAAAAAAGGGGACTTTGATTCAGTTTCTCAAATATTAAAGCCAGAAGAAAATTTTTGAGAAACAGTAACCTAGCATAAATTAAATTTTTATTCTCTTCGGGAACATCGACAACATCCATTTTGAGACGTCCCTAATATACTTACATACATATAAATATGTATGAATATATATACGTAGATCCATGCATATACTAACGAGGATATTGTTGAGTACATTGCTGGCCACCACAGTGGTTTTTATTAACACTATAAACTCGAGTGTGTAGATGTGTATCTGTGTATAATTTTTTAACAAGATACAGTTTTTTCATCATAAAATGTAATGAAATCACTTATATAACATACTATATATTTCATGGCATAAAATTGATTCATTTAATATTTAAACATTATACTTGTGCAAACTACAATATATTTCAATGTATTTCTTGATTTTTTTTTTTTGCAATTAGACCTGATTGGCTGATGAAATATCAAAGCATGGTTGGACTGGTGGCTAGTCAGGTGTGGTGGACGGCAGAAGTAGAAGAAGTATTTAATCAAGCTAAAAACTTTGGAAACCTAAGAGCCATGAAGGACTTTTTGAACAAACAAAATTACCAAATGGACGAACTAGTATTGAAAGTGCGATCAGATCTTAGCTCTAATGATCGGAAAAAATTCAAAACTATTGCAACTATAGATGTTCATGCTAGAGATATTATTGAGGCATTTGTTAGAGATAATGTTCTGGATGTAGGCGAATTTAGTTGGGAGAGCCAACTGAGGTTCTATTGGTTAAAGCTTTATGACAATTTATTTGTTATTCAATGCTCTGGACGATTCGATTATGGCTATGAATATTTGGGCTTGAATTCCCGCCTGGTTATTACACCCCTCACCGATCGTATTTACTTGACCATAACACAGGCTTTACTTATGAATTTGGGCGGCGCTCCTGCTGGTCCAGCTGGTACTGGCAAAACTGAAACAACTAAAGATTTAGCCAAAGCTATGGCTCTTCTATGTGTTGTAACAAATTGTGGTGAAGGAATGGATTTCCATGCAGTGGGTACAATTTTATCCGGACTTGCGCAATGTGGAGCATGGGGCTGTTTTGATGAGTTTAATCGCATTGACATTTCAGTATTGAGTGTAATTTCAACACAACTTCAGACCATTCGTAATGCTTTAATACGAAAATTACAAAGATTTGTTGTGAGTATTGGAAATTTATGGTATTGCCCTATATAAACAAAATATTTAAAAATTAAATTAGATTCTTAAAGCAACCTTGCAAAATTGGATCTAGTCCATCGAATTTCGTGATTGTTTCAATGTGTGATAACTAGAAAATATATATTGATATAGTTCAATGGTATACTTTATTGATTTACTAATTGTTACAATGAAAGAAAAAACGATTTTGATATCGATTTTGAATAATTTAACTTTTAATTAATTTATTAATCAAATAATTAAATAGTTGGAAGAAATTTATTAAGAAATGCATTATGTTAATGATTGAAACAATCAAAGTAATTGAATACTAAAAAATTTTAATGAAGTATCTTACCCTTAACAGTGTGTTGAACATTTACAAATATATCACATTGTTGTCACGTTAAAACAAATAAAGTGATTTATTAATAAAATATTATTCATTACACTGTAAGTATGTCAAAAAGAAACAGAGCTAGACAGACAGCTTAGCTTAATTTTGTGTCGTAGAATCTAGTGGCAGTGGAATCCATTTTGAAAAGTTGGTTCGAAATCGGGAGATATTGCGTTTTAAAATATGAATATGAAAATCACCACAGAAACAGTTTAAACTTTAAAATGCAATGTGTCCCGATTTTTACACAATTTTTCAAAACGGAGTATGCCACTAGATACTACGACCGAAAATTAAGTTCACGTGTTTTTTTTGCGTTTTTCTGTGTCTTTTTGAAAGTTGAAATTTAATTTTAGAAAACAAAAAAAAAAAAAAAAAGAATATTAAAATTAAATATAAAAAAATGTTTTCAGTCAATTAAAAAATTTATTGAATCAATTAAAAACTTAATGATATTTTTAAACTAAGGGGTTTAATAACGAGATAATTAAGACAAATATAAAATAGTTTTTATAAATATTAAAGAAGTTTATTAAAAATAAACTGCCAATAATTTTTTCTGTGTATTCAGTTTGAAGGTTGTGAAATCAAAATTGACCGTAAAGTTGGTATATTTGTTACAATGAATCCTGGATATGCGGGTCGCACAGAATTACCCGAGTCCGTTAAAGCTCTTTTCAGACCAGTAACATGTATAAAGCCAGATTTGGAATTAATTTGTTTAATATCGTTGTTCTCTGATGGATTTCTAACGGCCAAGGTAAATACTGAATTTGTAGCACAGAATTTCATAAATTAAACCGTAAACTGATCTATATTTATTCTAGATTTTGGCAAAGAAGATGACTGTTTTATATGCTCTCGCCCAGGAACAGTTATCTAAACAGTGCCATTACGATTGGGGTTTACGCTCTTTAAATTCGGTTTTGCGCATGGCTGGTGTAATGAAACGTCAATCCAACGATTTGCCTGAGGCTGTCGTATTAATGCGAGTTCTTCGAGACATGAATTTTCCAAAATTTGTTTTTGAGGATGTACCATTATTTTTAGGACTTATTAAGGTAAGAAAAAATACCAGTACTATCGTTTAATAGCTTAAAAATGGCATATTTTATTCACAAAAATATTTGTTTTACAATATTCATGCATTGGTAAACAAAAATTATCAGGATTTATTTCCGGGTATCGATTGTCCTCGAGTTGGTTATCCAGATTTTAATGCAGCTGTACGCCATTGTCTTGTGAACGACGGATTCATTCTATTGGCAGATCAGGTGAGATTTACTTTTTAAATTCATTTTAACCAAAAAACTATTCTTGTTAAAGAATATTTAAAAGAAAAACCAATTTTCCTATATCATCGATGTTTAGCTTGTTGTTATTTTTCCTGCTGTTTTCTTTCAAGAAATGGACAACACAATGTTCATCTCAACAATTACAACAAAAGCAGCAAAAAGTACAGTAGTACCAACTACTTGCACCAATATTACATAGAAACATTTTTCTAAGTCTTTCCGGCATTGAAATGGAACATTTTATATTTCTGCTTATTGTTTTTTCCTTGCAGACATATGTACATACCCCAGCAGTTCGGCAGGATAGTGCCAAACTAACCTCTTTACCTCCCACTTATGGTGGCCTCTAGCCACCTGACCACACAGGGACTAACCATTTTAACATGGGCTTGTCCTATGAGGATGAAAATCGTCACTCTATAGCCTACAAAGAGAAAGTAAAAAGCTAGTCAGTGGACGGTAATGTTCAAATGGGTTCTCGGCAGTCAGTCACATTACTAGCTCTTTTACGAGTTACTTTGCTAGCTGTTGACGTGTCTTAAGAGAGAGTCAAGTGTGCCCAAGTAGCTAGTCTAATGGACAGCTATTGCAGTCGGGTTACATAATTCATACGTAGAAGTTTATCTCTAAACAAGTTAGAGTACTATATTCGGCTATGCCCAATCTTAAATACCCTCCACCAGCAAGCTACTTTTTATTAAAACTCATTTAAATATCTAATTTTCAGATAACTTGGCAACATTTTTGTTTCCGTATTGAGGGTACTAACATTAATGCATATGTCAAACTAATTTTAATAAGGTCGAGAAAAATGTATATTAATTCCGTAGAATGATTTATATATACAAAATACACATTTATGTCGAATTTTATCCCGATAACTTTGATTGTCAATGTGCATTTGAGTAATTTTCGGAAATGGTCCTTATATGGGAATTGTGACCAATTATCGACCGATAAGGAAAAAATTTCGTATAATGATTTATATGCCAAAAAAAATTCAATTCGAATTTTACTATAATAGATTTACTAATTAATGAAATATGTGCGTTTAGGTGATTTTCGGAAGTGCTTTATATGTATACGAGCTACAAAAAACATATTTTTGTCGAATTTTATCAAGATATCTTTATTTGATAATGAAATATGTGCGCTTAAGTAATTTTTTTGAAGTGGACCTTATATAGCAGCTATTAATATATATGGACCAATCCGGAAAATTTTGGAAGAGTGATTCATATAAAGATAAAACATATTTGTGCCGAATTTTATCTAGATAACTTTATTTAACAATTAAATATGTGCGTTTAAGTCTTTTTCGGAAGTGGGCCATATAAGTCCCTATGCTATGACCAATAATGGACCAATCCGGGAAAAAAGTGGTAGAATGATTTATATGCACACAAAATATATTCAAGTCGAATTTTATCCTTATAGTTTTAGAATTTAATGAAATATATGCGTTTAAGTGATTTTCGGAAGTGGACTTTATATGGGAGTTATGACCAATTATGAGCCTATCCGGAAAAAAATTCGTAGAGCGACTCATATAAAGACAAAACATATTTGTGTCGAATTTTATCAAGATAGCTTTATTTGACAATGTGCTTTTAAGTGATTTTCGGAAGTGGGCTTTATATGGGATATATGACCAATATTGGACCGATCCGTAAAAAATTTTGTGGAATGATTTGAATGTACGCAAAACATATTTTTGTCGAATTTTATCACGATAGCTTTAGTTGACAATGAAATATGTGTTTTTAAGTGATTTTCGGAAGTGGGCCTTATATGGGAGCTATGACGAATAATGGGCCTATCCGGAAAAAATTTCGTAGAGTGATTCATATGTAGACTAAACATATTTGTGACGAATTTTTCAAGATAGCTTTATTTGACAATGAAATATGAGCTTTTAAATGATTTTCGGAAGTGGGCCTTATATGGGAGCTATGACCAATAATAGACCGATCCGTAAAAAATTTGGTAGATTGATTTGTATGTACACAAAACATATTTAACTCGAATTTTATCACAATAGCTATATTCATCAATGAAATATGTACGTTTAGGTGATTTTCGGAAGTGGACCTTATATGGGAGCTATGACCAATTGTGGACCGACTGAGATCTACGTTGAATGTATGATATCTGTTCATATTATATTTGCATGTACAAAATTTTGTGTTGATACCGATATATTTGAGGGAGTTATTAACGATAAACTAATTTCCGGGAATATATACGTTTGTATGGGGGCTATGGGAAATATTCGAGCGATTGTAAAGATCTTGAACATAATTGATCACAGGCATAAAAAATTAATGTGTGACAAAATTCATCGAAATATCTTTGGTAGTTTCTGAGAAAACTTCAAAAGAATGTTAAAAAAAACGTAATTTTTTTCGAGGTAGTCTGAAAGTTTTACTCATAACTTTTTACGTTGTGAACCGATTTTGCTGATAATACTGCAAACTGCTTAGGATATTAATAAATATTTTGGGTGAATTTGGTTGATTTCCTTTGCTTAGTTTTAATGTGAGAGTGTTTTACACAGACAGACGGACATAGCGAAATCGGTCTATGTGTTCGTATAGCCCCTATACAAGCGTTCCCCAGAATACAGTCATAAATATGTTAATTATGCATTATAGAGTTATAGGCAGTAATAGAGTTAATACCGGCTACTTGGTAGTGAGGTAGCTCCATAATTAATTTAGGCCCCCTTTAACTCCTAAGATATTATTATTTATTTTCCATATAGTGGATCACCTTCCGAAATTAACTTTTATTTTTATTTAGTGTAAACGACTGTCTCTTACGTGTGCATTGACTCTTTGTCGAACTACTGGTACACAATTCTTCATATAAACACATTTTTGTGATGAGTATTTGCAATCGATGCAGATGTAGTAGTTGTCGTCCTGTAATGTTGGTGCTGTTAACAACAATGTCATAATCTTGCAATTATTATCCCTGACATTTTACGATAAATTTAAAACAGCAACAATAACAACACTAGTACAATGCGAAAGAAAAAAATGGAAATCCTTTTTGTGCATCACAGGCGTAGACACTTTGACACATTCTAAATTGTACTTTAAAAGGAAAGGAAAAAATGAAAAAAAAAACTAAAAAACTAACGAAGAAACTTAAAGGACAAAATATTAATGTACATAATTTCATGTAGTGCATCATTAAAAAAAAAACATCAAAAATAAACTAAAAATATCATCTCTTCTTTTGAATAAACAATAACAATACAACATCACCTACACCTCAAAGAATCATAAACACATCCATAAAATCTGAAGATAAAACATTTCCATTTTATAAATGTACTTGATCTTTTAACATTTTAACACCAACGTCCCATTTCTCCCATGAAATCTTCTTTTATTTTTGTTTTGCAACCAATCTGTTGTGTTGTGAGAGTTGTCCCTTTGTGTTAATTGCTTCTGCTTTTAACACTTGTAATTGTGTGTCCATATTATTATTTTTTCTTCAAACATTTTCAACAATTTTTTTACTCAGTTCATGTCTACTTTCTTTTTTTTTTTTGTGTTACAGGAAGACAAAGTGGTTCAGATGTATGAAACAATGATGACCCGACATTCCACTATGATTGTTGGCCCAACAGGTGGTGGCAAAACAGTTGTCATAAATACACTAATTAAGGCCCAAACCTTTATGGGTCTCCCAACAAAATGCATTACACTTAACCCTAAGGTAAATAGAGCATGGTATATTGTAGGTGGAGAAGCCTACATGTAGGGGAGAACTCAAGAATGACCGGATTTTATCTTTGTTTTTTTATGCATTTTAGGATGTGTTAATATTATTTGTTAGATGTGAAAAACAATAGGAATTAAAATAATTTAGCAGATTGTGTAAATAATAGTAGTGTTTTTATTTACATAACTGTAATTGGAGAGAATAGAAAAATAAATTCGAATTATAGAGGTTTGGATTATTGGCAAGTTGTAGAGTTTACCTCTAAAACCGTAATGAAAATGAAAACGTTAATTTAATTTTTGAAATAACACAGAAAAGCTAAAAGTTAGTTAGGTAGTCAGTTAGTTAGTTAGTTACTAGTTAGTTAATTAGTTATTTAGTTAGCTAGCTAGTTAGTTAGTTAGTTAGTTAGTTAGTTAGTTAGTTAGTTAGTTAGTTAGTTAGTTAGTTAGTTAGTTAGTTAGTTAGTTAGTTAGTTAGTTAGTTAGTTAGTTAGTTAGTTAGTTAGTTAGTTAGTTAGTTAGTTAGTTAGTTAGTTAGTTAGTTAGTTAGTTAGTTAGTTAGTTAGTAGTTAGTTAGTTAGTTAGTTAGTAGTTAGTAGTTAGTTAGTTAGTTAGTTAGTTAGTTAGTTAGTTAGTTAGTTAGTTAGTTAGTTAGTTAGTTAGTTAGTTAGTTAGTAGTTAGTTAGTTAGTTAGTTAGTTAGTTAGTTAGTTAGTTAGTTAGTTAGTTAGTTAGTTAGTTAGTTAGTTAGTTAGTTAGTTAGTTAGTTAGTTAGTTAGTTAGTTAGTTAGTTAGTTAGTTAGTTAGTTAGTTAGTTAGTTAGTTAGTTAGTTTGTAAATTCCTTTTCCAATTATCCTAAAAAGCATCACTTACTACGGAGGCACATTTTAAAACTCTTAATAAGTTTTTTGTATGTTCTGAGGATTTTTCATAACAATTTATTAAGTATTTTATTATTGCATTTACAGGCATGTTCCGTCATAGAATTGTATGGTTATCTGGATCCAAATACGCGCGATTGGGTTGACGGTTTATTCTCAAACATTTTTCGAGAAATGAATAGACCACTTGAACATGATGTATGTATTTAAAAAAACTTCTGTATTTTAATATTCCCCATGCCATTTACCGGTCTTTCAGCACTAGAATTCGTAATGGGACAAAAATAAACAATTTTTTTTAAACTATTCCAATAAAACAATACATATCTATTATTACTCGGGCATGAGTTTCTGTCTCTATAAGATAACGTAAACCTATTCTCAACTATGGTCCTAAAAGTTTCGAAACTCCAACTTCAGTTTTTTGAAAACTTTTTTAAACCAATTTTAAAACTTTTGGGAGATCTATCTTAAAATATGTTTATGTTTAACCACTTTTTTGTTGAAAATTCAAATAGAAGTGGTTATAATGTTTTGCTAAACAATGTTAATCCCAGTTCAAAAAAAAACCTTCAACATATTTAGTTTAGACAAATGAGGACAATGTAGAAAGTGAAGGTTCTGTCACTTGGTTTATCTATGTATTATAAACATCCCTTCAAACATTTATAAGACAATACTATTGCGGATCACCTCAGACGTCACTTAAAAAAGACTTCTAAACGATTGTCATGTGAGGACGCAATTTTATAAAATGAAATTTACAATAACAAAATACATTGTGTCCGAATTGTTATCTTTTTGTGTACTACATATTCAATTACAATTTTATTTGAAGCAATTGTAATTGAAGCATTACCAATTATATGTAATTGTAATTGAAGTTTTGCCAATTACAATTATTTGTTGAAGAATTTACAATTACAAGTACTTGTAATTACACAAATTAATTAATTACAAGGCCAATTACAATTACTTGTAATGTGTAATGAACAACAACCAATTACAATTCCATTTGAAGCAATTGTATTGAAGCATTACAATTACAAGTAATTGTAATTGGCAAAACTTCAATTACAATTGTAATTAACTACTTTGTGTAATCATTACCCCTCCCCCCCCCCATGCCTTGCGAATGTATAACTAGAAGAACAGAAACCTCATCTTCTAGAATATAAGTAGGGATACTTCTAGTTAATACTAGGAAGTCACTCCAAGACGTTACTTCCTAGTGACATCTAGAAGAGTGTTTGGCGTTACTATTAGAAGTCAGCTAGCTCGGCATCAGTTCTTCCCGTCCAGTGAAAAGAATTCGTATACATCTGCAATATCGCTGGCGTTTTACACGGGTAACTTCCGCAATAGAAAATGTTTGAAGGAATAGTTTAACTAATAAATTCTAAACCAACTACATGTATTCCCATATCTACAAGTAAAAATCATTCAGGTGTATAGACCATCATCACCATGACAACACTATCAACCAACTATTATATATTTACACGTATACGTGTAATATACGATTCACTGTGCGTTAAAACCTTTAACATTAAGATCCCAAGAGAGAATTGTATTTTTTTCTTTTTCCTCTTATCTAAAATCCAAGCTTACATAAACTGTAAAACCATACAGACAAAATCCCAATAGACATCGGAGTGCAACAACAGATAAAAAAACAACATTGACATCAATTTTACAATTTATCTATTTTGATAAGCATACTACTGCCACCCTTCGAACGATTTAAAAAAACATATACATACCCTATTGTGTCTATATCATGCATAGGTAATAGGGTGCCCCGTGGAACACTATTTTGAAGAAATAGTGTTCCACGGGGCAGCGCGCTGATGAAAATTGAAAATCCTTATCAACAACTTTCTTAAAAAAAAAGTTTATTCAATTTTATCGAAAGGTTCTCAAAACTTATCTAATTAAGGTCTTATGATTATTTTTTTTTTTTTTTTTGGAGAATTTGAGATCCAAGTTGTTTTTATTTTTCCTGTATTCAGTACAATAATTTGAACGTTTGAGAGGTGTGCCTATATCAGATTACAAAAAAATTGTTTTTCTGTACACTCTAATGAGTAAGGTGACGTATGAATGTGTTCACGGTAAAAAAAGATCACCGCCCACAATTACAAAGTCAAAGTGCATTAGTGTAATAATATTGATGCATAATCATAATTTTTTCAGTGCCTCATTTATGTTCACTCATTTATTTGTTAAATAACAAAAGGAAGCTCCTCTCACAAGCATCAGCAGATTTAGGGGTCAATAAAATATAAGCGGGGGAAATTGTTAAATTGGAAATAATAATTATACATTATTTGCAGAGAATTATTCGAAATCAGTTTATATAATATGTATATTTATGTAAATATATATCTTAACATTTCATAAATTAAGTACATATTTAGCAACAATACATATCACTAAGTAATACATCATCAGTGTGTTTAAAAATAAAAACGTGAAATTGAAAAAAAAAATAAAGAGGAAAAAAAGGAAAGTAATGCAATCATTTTAATGTATCCCCAAAGGAACGCCGCTATGTCTGTTTTGATGGAGATGTTGATGCGCTTTGGATTGAAAACATGAACTCAGTTATGGATGATAATAAGCTGCTGACATTAGCAAATGGTGAACGTATTAGATTGGAAAACTACTGTGCACTCTTGTTTGAAGTAAGTTCGAATAGAAAATATAAATCTGTAATCATACAGTTGTATTCATAAAAAATGCTTATTTTAGATTTAAATCACACAATAGTTAAAGTACACTTTAGACTTAAAAACCATTATTAAAATTGTGGTATTCATAAACAAATAATAAACCTACATTAACTATTGTGCTGTTTATTGTTTAACTTGGCAGCACTGTACAATTTGGCTGTCATTTTCTGTGTTAGTGTTCCGAACAATTAGGATAAAATATTCGTTGAGTCGGTTTTCTTAATTTTATATTTTTGGTTATAACACATTTTTGAAAATAAGAACGAACTTTTAAGAAAAATAAATGTATACATGGCTACAATAAATATATTTTTAGTTCAGATGAATGAATATAACATATATATTTTTAATTATAATTAAAAGTATTCGAATAACGAATATTTTGTGACAAAATAAACATCACTATGCACATTTTGTTATTTTTACTTATTTTTATAGCAATTTTTAATAAATTTTTGCAAATACTGATAAATTTCTTTGATTAAAGACTACATTTTATTGCCGGAGAAGATATTTTGCATTGATAGAACACTAATCAATATAATTTACACTCTTAATTACTTCATGGCTTTATATTTAGCGAATAAACTATGAAAAAGACAAATAAAATGATTGTGGCCATGATTTGATTGACAGGCGGGCATTTCCAAATTGCCAAAAATAGTATTAACCAACTGGAATACTGTCAAATATTCATCTATTAATCCAATAATGCCTAGATTTTAGTTTTTTCACCTAAATAGAAACTTTTAAAATTTATCTGGAATTTTATTTACAAATTTGTAAACGTTAAAATTATAATTTTTAGATTTCATTTCAGAATAAAACATGATTAGTTTTCGTCTTCAACCTAAAATTAATGAAAAAAGCTTAATCAGAGACAAAATTTGTAAGAATTCAACTTATTGTTGGCTTAAAGTAGGGTCGAGCGTACAATAAATTTTTTCTATTTGTCATTGGTTTATTGAAAGTATTTTAAGCTATTTGACGTTTATGAATACCATCTTCGTGGATTTTGCTTAATAATGTTTAATAAACCTAAATTAACTTTTTATGAATACAACCGATAGTCTTCAATGCAATATGTAACATCGCAATTTTGTTGTTCATTAGAGGAATCAAGAAAAATTTTAGAGACTTATATTCTATTTTACTAGTTTATAAGGATTTTTCCCACTATTTAAAACCTATGTATCGTCATATGAAATCCAAATAGCCCTAAGTTAAAAAAAAAAAAAATAAAATCGATTTTTTTTATTGATAATGATGTAAAATACATGTTCCTGCTAAATTTTACACTCCTACAATTAAAACCAAAGCCCTTATTAACGAAATTCGAAAATATTATGTTCTAAAATTACCTTAAAAATCGTAAACATTTTAAAATTCTTTTGAATTATTAACTTCGAAATTGTAAAATGTCGTAAGTTAGCATCATATAAAATAAAAATTGCAATTTTAACGAATCCTTGTGATTTAAAGATTATTTTAACAGTTTTAGAACTTTTTCTAACAAAAAATCCAATTTTCGAAAATCTTTTTTTTTTTTTTTTTGAAAACAAAGAATCATCATTCATGCCTGCAAAATTACTTTGTGTTTTGCTTTAAATTTAGTTACAAATGTTGAACTTTACTATTTCTTAATGTAACTTAACGCCCTTTCAGAAAAAACTAATTATCAAGGGTTTAAGTTTCATATCTCCGTCAGTAAAACAAAAATTTGGAATTTTTTTTTTCAAATTTGTTAATAAAAAAATAAGCTTAGCTTGAGAAAATGTTGAACATTTTTTGATTATTTATCATTTTATAAGGTTTTTTGCTCATTAATAATTCAATAATTTAATGCTTATAACAGAAACCTAATGCTATACGCACAATTGGGACGAACGACGAATTTTTCGGAACGAATTTTCGTCCTCAGATATAGAACGCACTAAAGTATATGAAAATACGTACAATCGTGCGTATGACGAAATTCGTCATACGTAACGAACTGTGCGATATAGGTTTATTTCTATTTCATACGCAGACAAACGACGAATAAATTGGAGTTGAGTGACCCTCTTACATTTCGTTTTAGATTTTTTTGTAAATTAAGTTTTTTTTTGTCTTAAGTTGTGCATGTTTTTATGTTTATGGTATATAAACTAACTTAACGCGATTTTTTTTAATATAATTTTCATTCAATATGAAAATAAAAAAAAATATTAAAAAATTTTTCAAATAAAATATTTTTTGTTTTAGATATATGGTCACACCAATCAGTATGTAAACAAAAAATCATTTGAAAATTAATAAATTTTTATTAATTTCATGTACATAGTTTGTTAAAAAGGTGTTGAAAATATTATTTGTTGTGATTTTACATTACGGGAAGTGCGGCGAAAATTCCGAAAAAAGAAGACATTTTAAAGCAATTCGCAATACGGAATGATTTATTGTGTTTCAGTCGACGAATATACGCAACGAATCATTGTCAAGCCATTCGTTGTATTGGACGAAATTGGTCGTTCGTCCCAATTGTGCGTATACCATAATTAAGTTTAGTTTTTTAAATTTAATAATTTTAAAATCCTTAAAGACAAAATTGATCGATTTTAAGCATTGCATTACATTACAGTTAACTAAAATAGCCTGAATAAACTTGTTCCACTTTTGAATTTATATGATTTGATATGACAATATATTAATAGTATACGCACAATTGGGACGCACAACGAATTTCGAATATTCGTCATCAGGAATATTCGAATATATATGTACATTAGAGGTGCCCAAAAAATATTGATTTTATTTGGATGGGTCTTATTCTTTTATTATTTTATTCAGTAGTGTCTAAAACTAACTGGTGTTAAATTTTAGCCGAACCGAATAACGGGAACCCTCCCGGAAATCGATTGAAAAGTGTAAAATTGGATAAATAATGTGATTTTTTTAATTTCTTCAAAAATTGTACCATTAAATTTTCGGAACATTTCGATCAAATCTTATCTTTTGGAATAAATTATCGTTTCCACAAGGTTTAGTAATAATATCGAGCAACAAATAACAAAGTTATAGGCGGTTTTTTCACAAATATGTAGCAAAAACGACTTATTACACAGTTATACCCCGAAAAATGCAGGGGTTCTCAATACCGATTCCATTTCGTTATATAAAAGTACGAATATACTTTTAATTTTTAACGATCACTTCATATAGTAAGTTTTTAAGAGCAAAAGGTGTGAAAAAGAGCTATTTTTATTTGCTCTTTTTTCACATATTTTGCTTTAAAAAGTAAGTTAACAAAGAGATAGGGAAAACTAAAAATATATTCGTACCTATGGACTGAAAAGAAATGGAATTGGTACGTGAGAACCCCTGCATTTTATTTTTCTTCACTTTTGTATCACAGTGTGTGTTATTTTAAATTTTACTCGTTTTTTGTGTGCTTGTGATAGATCTGTTCATTTACTTTCCCAGTAAATAAATGTTAAAAAACAAATATGTGAATTTTTAAATCCTCAATATCTTCACAAAATTTAGTTTCAAATTAGAATTAAAACTAGAATTAAAAATAGTTAAAAGCATCTACATTTTTACGTAATATCGAAATAATTCACTTCGCAAACATTTTTATTTTAAAACAAACACAATGAGGTAAACAAAAGACAGCTATTCAATTTTGTATACGTATACGTCGTGCTTTACGAAATTCGTCGTTCGTCCCAATTATGCGTA
Source organism: Lucilia sericata (assembly GCF_015586225.1). Lineage (NCBI taxonomy): Eukaryota > Metazoa > Arthropoda > Insecta > Diptera > Calliphoridae > Lucilia > Lucilia sericata. The sequence continues at coordinate 19,787 of NW_023995030.1, forward strand.
TACCGTAAAAAGGGGGCAGATGTAGTATACAGGAAATTTTCGCAATATTATATCTAATATATTTATGCACATATGTATGTATATTGATATCATAGGTTGGCAACTTAAATTATGCATCGCCTGCTACAGTATCTAGAGCCGGGATGGTGTTTGTAGATCCCAAAAATTTACGATACAGTCCATACTGGCAACGGTGGATTTTAACAAGACCAGAATCGCAGAGAGAACTGTTACAGGTAAGTATAATAAATAAAATACACAAATTTAATCATGTTATTTTACAAACATTGTAGGACATGTTTGAGAAGTTGATATCACAGGCGATTGCATTTATACATGAAGGATTAGATGGTACGTCCCAAGGAAATCCACTAAAGACTGTCATTATGCAAACCGAACTGAATATGGTTGTACAATTCTGCAATATGTATGATGCTTTATTGCCATCTTTTGAAAAACAAGATGATTTGTCATTTGGGGCGCCACCTCCTGTTCAATACGATACTGATACACTTGAATGTTGCTTTATACAATGCATTTACTCATCACTGGGTGCTTGTTTAGTTGAGCATGATCAAATTGTATTTGATGAGTTCATAAAACGTATTTCGGGGTTTCCCTGTGTACAAGATGCTAAAGATAAACCGGCATCTGGAGGGCAGTTACCAACCTGTAAACCGACACTTTACGAATATTTTTATAACCGTGAAACTTCATGTTGGATGGCTTGGGAATGGGTTGTACCCCGATATGTCCATGATCCAAATACGAAATTTAGCGAAATTTTAGTGCCTACGGTGGACAGTACACGAACTGTCAGCATTTTAAACCTTAATAGTTATGTAAGCATTACTTTCCCATGCCCCGTAAAATTAACGCTCATTTATCTTCACTACACAGATTAAACGGCCTGTATTGTTGGTGGGTGAAGCTGGAACATCGAAAACTGCAATCATATCTCAATATCTTAGAAATCTCAACAAAGACGTTAATGTTAGTAAACTAAATACTTTCTCTCTTTCGGTGGAGTATTGAGCTTATAGAATCATCATTAACGAGAATTTTTTATATTATGAAATTATTAATTATTATATATATGTCTTACTTCTTATCCAGATTATTTTGAATATTAATTTTTCATCGAGAACCTCATCAATGGATATCCAACGTACCCTGGAGGCTGCTGTTGAAAAACGTACAAAAGACACATTTGGTCCACCAATGGGAAAGAAAATTGCTTGCTTCATTGATGATATGAATATGCCACAAGTTGACGAGTAAGTATACAATATAGCTTATATTAAATTTATCTTTTTTGAGTTTGAACTTAAGAGAATGTGGGTTCATATTATATTCTAAGATGATCTAGCCAAGTCCGTCCGCACTATGTTGATAACAAAATTGTGTCTATAAATTGCACTTTTCAACAAAAGTTCCCCTTCTTTAATAGAGAAACGATTTTTTAAAAGTTAAAAAAATTCAAACTTTGGGAAACAACATCACTGTTATAGTCACATTAGTTATATTAGTTGTGTTTTGTTGCTAACGTTCAAAGGCAATTTCATATAAATTTAAAATTTATAAACGTTAGGAGTTAACGTGTAAAATTATACAAGTTAATTTTAACGTCGATAAAAGTGCTACCAATTCAAAAATAAAAATACAAATATTAATGTGTTTATGTCAAACAATAAAAAAATATTTTAAAATAAAATTTAAATCAAAAAAAATATCAAATAAAAAAACCTTTTTTAAGAAAATGTAAATAATTTCAAGATTTGGCAGATTTCTTCTGTGGAGTGATGCCAAGTCAGGTAATGTTCGTTTTGTTGCTAACTTTAAGCGTTAACACTCATTGATAGCAACAAAACACAACTATTGTTAATTTTATTAGATTAAAATGTCTCTGTCGATCAATTTCATATAAAAAGATTACTTTATAGTCCATTTTTTCATATAAGCACTTTTTACATTCTATATGCTATCTATCCCTGGCTATTAAAAAAAAACTTCACGATATTGCCACACAAATTTTTCTTCTCAAAAATTATCGTAAATTAACTAGTAACGATCCAAATGAAGAACTTTTTGTTGAATAAAAACGATTTTCGATTAAAGAAATTTTAAATGCAGTAGATAAGTATTTTGCGACATTTTAGCTTAAAGCAAGATATAAGTTCAAATTTTTAATGTGAAAAAATAGAAGATAAAACAGACTAAAATTAATGATTTGTTTAAATAATATAAACAATGTTTTTTTAATGTAATGAATTAATAATAATTATATTTATTTCTTTAATAAACATGAATTTAAAATTTTTTATATTCACACAATATTCAAAAAGTGCTAAATCAATAAAGTCATGCACAAAAAGACAATGTTTTATAATACGTTTTTACCATCCAAAACAAAAATTTCTTGTAATAATACGCGTTATTTTATAATTTTATGAAATGTTTTTTTTACGTGATATAAGTCAACCCAATAAGTCCAATAATATTTACACCATTTAAGTAGGAAAACTCATGGCATTTCTGCTCGTTTACTATGTATATGTACATCTTGTTAATATACAAAATAAATTTTAAATAAATTTGAAGTTTTAAAAAATGAAGAAATTTATTCCAATAAAAATTTAACTTTGAGATTGCATACTGCCGGTCCACACTAGGAAACTTTTTTTGGGAAACTTTTGATTTTGAGAAAGAGAAAGAATATCATTCATCTCTCTCGCGGTACGGAGTTTCCTGTACTCGGAAACTTGTTTTGTTTTATTATTCTTCTCATTCGTACAACAACAAATCAATGCAATTACTACGTAGTTTCTGAAACAAAAGTTTTCATGTGTGGACATTAAGGAAACTTCAAAAGAGAATTAAGAAAAAGTTTCTCAACAAAAGTTTCCTAGTGTGGACAAGGTCATATTAACAAAAATTGTTGTTAAAAGTGCAAACAAAGTGATTGAATTGTGATTTATTTTTGTTTTTTTAAATAAATCACTCAGAATAACAGTTATAAAATGATTTTTACTTAATTGGTTTAGTATAACCCTTACTACTTTTGTTTTGCTACATACATATGTTTTTGGCTGGGCACCAGGGCTGCCAGATAAATTTGTAGAAATATCGGCAATTTTTTCCCAAAAAATCAGCATTTATCGGCACTTACGTTTTAAAAATCGGCAATAAATCGACAATTGAAAGAAACACTATTTTGTACCAAAGAAACATAACACAAATAAATTCAAAAATCACAATATTTTTTTACATACATGCATAACTCAAGGAATTTTTATTCAGAATAGGTCTAATAAAAGAACTCTTTGTAAGGGTACACCGAAACTTTGGTTTACTGGAATAAAATCTATTAGAATTTGTGTCACTTTTACAGAAAAATGTAAATGCATAATTATTTGTGGATTACTATACATTTACCCTGTAAAAAATTTGCAAATTTTGGTTATGAGTGATGTAGTTATTTCATACATTACTTGACAGTGAGTGATCGTTATCAACAATATTAATTCATTTTTACAATAGGATTTGTAACCAATTGTCTAAAGCATGTGTCTAATGTGGAATTAGTTAATGGTTCTAATCCTAGTCAATATTAGAAGTTTTTTGAAAAAATATTGGTTTTTAAATTTTTGTTAAAACCATTCCAAATTGCACGATCAAATAGAATAGACTAATAAACACAGAAAATTAGTGCAAAACCGGATAGGTAAAGATTTTGCTGAGTACATTTTTATAATGGGAAATTTTCTCCAGATTTTTTAACTTTTCCACAAAAATGTGTAAATTTATTTTCAAACCATAAAAAATTTCTTAAAAATTTTAAAATTTTAGCACCCTTAGATCAGACTTTTAGAACCTATTCAGGATTTTCATACATAAATTGTGTTTCCTTTTCATAATCGATCCAATTGACATTGGTGATGGAGCAAATTGTGTTCTACCGTACTGTAAATTTTCCTTTCCCAATTGTTTTAAAAGCTCCATGTAATTTTTGCTTATGTAAAGTTATAATAAATTCGTTAATTTGTTAGATTGGGTAAAAAATCGGCATTTTTGAAGCAAAAATCGGGAAATCGGCACTTTCCAATTTGGAAGGTAAAATATCGGCAAAATGCCGATAAATCGGCAAATCTGGCAGGCCTGCTGGGCACTTGGTTTTTGTATTCCTTTTTTCTCTTGCTTATATGAGAGTGGGAGAGTATATTGTTGTTGTTTGCTATGATTTCTGAAGAAAGTATGTGTGTCCTAATATTGTATTTACATTTGCGATTTATTGTTTTGCTTTTAAAAATTAAAATCATAAGCAGACCTTTTAAAAAATGATTACAAAATAAAGATCAATTGTAGCGAGTTATTTTGTTTTTCTTTTCGGTTTCTCTCAACTACTTATCAAAAAAATCTATCATAAAGGTTTCTCTCAGTGATAAACTGCAAAAACACAATTATAAATGATGATCACAGCAACTAACCTTATAAAAACAAAGTGGACCCGTTATTTTCAGTCTCTGATTGTAAACAAAAAATCTTGTTTATAATCACTTTAGCGATATAGTCCTCAATTTGTGTGCTATTAAGGGTTGTGACTATAAGCGAAAAGTACTGTATAACCAATTCGCTCGCTTATTTAAAAACTCGTATTTATTTATATTTGCAGTTATGGAACCCAACAGCCAATAGCATTGTTAAAGCTTTTCTTTGAACGCGGTGGAATGTACGATCGTGAAAAGGATTTAAATTGGAAGAAGTTCAAAGATTTAACATTCTACGGGGCCATGGGTTGTGCCGGTGGTGGACGTAATGACGTTGATCCTCGGTTCATATCAATGTTCTCCGTTTACAATATTGTTTTTCCTAATGATGAATCACTACTTCAAATTTACATATCAATTTTTAAGGGTCATCTCCAATATGGTGAAACATTCAATCCAAAACTAATACCCATGGCTGATATAATCGTCCAGATGACACTGCGACTGTTTAAGGTTTGTTTTCTATAACGTTAAAAGTACAAAAAACATACATATGTACATACATATCGTCGTTGATTCGACAGAAACAGTTATGTGTTTTTTTTTTAAGTTTTCGGGAGAGCAAAAAAACTGTTATATTTTGTAATTTTGCGAACTACATTTGAAGTTATATGTTTCGGGCCCACTAGCTACAATTGTGTTGTAAATATAATCCAGAATGATTCACCATTTCTGATCTATAATTAAATATTTAATAAAAGCTACACATAACCGATTTTGTTTCAAGCATTTTGGAGCAAAATATTTTAAAATTTGAATATTTTATAACACATAACTGATTTTGTTCGTAAAACTTGTACTTTATATGATCATATACTAAGATAATTTCTGAACAAATAAAGATATCCCCTTAGGACTTGGTGGGTGGATGTATGGCCAATAAAGGCAATAAATAGTAAAATAAAAACATTTTTGAAAAATTTCACATGACTGTTTTTGTCGGAGCAACGACGATATGTTATGAATATTTTATTTTTAAAGTTCACTTTCCAAAACAACAAATTAAGGGAAATCTTAAAAAGTACTGAGATTTTGTCAGCATCTCTGTTAAAAGTTGAAATTTGCGAACATTTAAATCCGAACATTAAAATGTATTGTTTCTATACAGAAAAAAAAAATAAATAAATATAAATATGTAAGTGGCTGTTTAGGGTAAATTGTGTTAATATTTTAGTTAAACTGAAACCATAAAGTGTTATATACAATTGAAAAGCTAATGAAATTACGCCTATGATGATGTACATATTAAGTATGTTAGATAAATATAACTAACAGAATACCTGGGAGAAAATTGAGTTTAAAATAATAGAATACAAAGCATATCGAATTTCGAAATACAGAATAAACCATTTCGGTGAATTAATGTATGGTTTTTAATGTAATAATTTCAATTAATTACATTAAATAATTCTATGAAAAAAAATCTAAAAAACTAAAAATTTTTCGAAAAATTACAACTTTTGTAATAATTTTTAAGTCATATACAAAATTGTGTTACGTCATTGAAATCGTCTTTCAAAGACCTTTCATATGATACTAAATAAAGGAGCTTTTTATCATTTGATTCAGCTTCCCAAATATTGACGTCAGGACAAAAAATTTGAGAAATCTTAAAATTAACTAAATTTTTATTTTCGGTGAGAACATCAGCAACATTCATCTTGGAGCCTCACTAATGTACATAAGTGTCAAAGTTAAAATAACTTTTTAATTAAAATGCGAAAATATGTAGAATCATACAACTTCCATATATGCAGGATTTCAAGTCATGTGAACCAACTGGACTTCTCATGTATTTCTATTTTAGTTTTTTTTCTAATGTGTATTAGGGATATACCTAACTATTGACATTTTTTCAAATACGCAAGTTGGCATATCATAGTCGAATAGAGTATTAACCTTTAACTATAGCATACGTTCGTATGCGGACGTTGGTGTTATTGTTACACCTAACTCAAATTCTTTTAATTTACTCACTTACATTGCACTGTATAAATCTGATTTTAATAATATTTTAATATTTTGAAGATATCATTTGTTATTAGTTGTTATGATCCAAGCATTTTATTGAGGACGGTGTTGGTGTCAAAAGGACCACATGTCCGGGTTTACGTGATTTTTCTTGAATGATTCCAGTGTGTTTTATAAATTATACATACTTGCGATAGATGTCATCCGTTTTGGACGAAAATTAAATAAAAGTGTAAAACACATATTTACTTTTAATGCAGCAAGAAATTTTTATTAAATTTACCAAATTCGTAAACTTTACTCTGCGAAAATGAGGGTTAAAATCTCCAAAAATTTTACCTTGCATTTTTCAAAATAATTATTTTCTTTTTTTAGTTTTTTCCCGTCATTTATACACATAACTTTGAAAAAATTCATTTTAAGATTCTATTACATATATTTCAATTTTTAATATCTTTACAGTTAATAAAATGATGTATTTTTTGAGACTCCAATAAACCTTGTTTAATAAATCGCCAATTTTATTTGTTATTAATTCAAATTTAATTTTTATACCCTTCCCATTCGTCATTCCGTTTGTAATTTCCAAAATATAATTTTCCGACCCCATGAAGTATATATAATTTGAATCCTTATAGATAGCGGAGTCGATTAAGCCATATCCGTCTGAATCCTTATAGATAGCGAAGTCGATTAAGTCGTCCGTCTGTCTGTTGAAATCAGTTTTCTGAAGACCTCAGGGATCCAAATCTTCAATAATTCTGTCAGACATGCTGTCGAGAAGTTTCCCATTTAAAATCAGCAAAATCCGTCCATAAATAACGGAGATAAAAGCAAAAATCCGAGACAACCTCTAAAAATTTCATCAAAAAAAGGAACATTTTTTGCATGCTTTAATAAATAAGCAACAACGAAAATCGGTACTCACAGTGACCACACTGTAATAAGTCTGGTATGAACAGAGTAAACCATGAAAATACCCTGACATGGAAGGGGAATTCAATGGTGTTACTTGTATAAGATACCGTACATCCATCACCATTCAAACATCCAACACATTGATTCTTGGTACTCCTTTATTTATTATATATCTTATTCATTTGACACTAACCCCTTTCCAATGTTCAGTGTGTTTTTCGGCAACAGCACTGATCTTATACAGAAATATACATAGATTTCACCGTACAGGCAAATTTCAACCACTTTTATTGTTTCCCTTTCCTAATATTTCAGAAGAAAGAAAATAATTTTTATAAAAAATTAATAAATTCTTACTTTTATAGAAATAATTTTGTAAATAATAGACATGAATATATACATAGGTAAGATTAGTTTTAAGAATATTAAATTAAATTTACCGATTCGGTAAAGATATCTACTAGGTAATTACACTCGTAGATATCTATTTATTGAAATTACTGGCATTAATGTATGGAATTGAATATTCACATATTACACTTATTTTTTATAATTTTTGGTTTAAATAATTTCTTTTTTATTTTTTAATTTCGCTTCACATTGCTTTAAAATGTTTTCAAATATTGTAATAAACAGGGGTTTCATGAAACAAGTCGAATAAACTAATGAAAACCCTTATTAATTGTTATTGTTAAATTTGTATTTATTTCTCTTACCCCCGTTAACACCAACTCCGGTTATCGTTTAACCGGTAGATATTCTGCCGGTTAAAATAATTTTTGTATGAAAACTGTCAATTTAACCTTACGATAAAATATAACCAGACATTGAGATATTGGGGGTTAGTTTAAATTAAATATTTTGAAATTTTTATTTTGGTAATTATTTTAGGTGTTTTTTTAGTCATGAACCTAAAAAATAATTACATACTTTGGGTACATGCCAAAAAGCTCTTAAGCTTTCTTTTGATCAACAAAAAAAAAAGAGGCCATTTTGGAAAATAGTACAAAAAATAATGTAAATTAAACGTATGAAGCGTTTAGTTAACCCTTGTAGAGTGCATATTTAGTAATTTTATTATGATCATGTAAAAGAAATTGTATTTTCGCCATTTATTCTTGTTGTTGTTGAGTTGAGTAGAAAATTTATGGCAAACGATTTGCATATGCAAATCGCATCAATTTTTCATAATCTTTGCCAAATCGTTTATCTTACAATAGAAAGTTATTCAAAGCCAAATAAAAGTATATCTTTCTCATAGGAAACATAAAAATATACATATGTATACATATACATAACGTCAACTAAAACGCAAACGGCCCTATCTAATATTTGTAAAATTTTACAAGAGAAGCAAAAAACTATTTAAATTGAAAAGTTTGTTTCTATCAACGCGATTTATTTGTATAAATAAACAAATTGTTTAATAATGAAAACTGTCAATCGCTATGATAATTTTTTATATATGGACATTTTTATATAAGGACATTTGTATGGACATTTGTTTTGATTATAATCAACAATAAAATCGATTTTAAATTTTTGGTTAATTAGGACCGTTTGCGTTTTAGGTGACGATAAGTATATAAACAAATCTCTTACACTTCAAGTATGAATTTCACGAAAGCGAACAAAAAGGAAAATGCATTGGAAAAATAATTTTAGAGTAGAATATAGAATAACCCAGCAAAAATAAAGCAAAGTACTTCCAAAAGAATAACATTTATCACCACTTCAAAAGTAGCAATAAGTGATTTTTTTACTTCTGTGAAAGTGATGTTTAATGACTTCCGAAGGAGCGAAAATAATTCTATTTCTTCAATGCTGAAGATATTTTTTTGTTCTTACATTTTTGTGTGATTAGAAATTTATTTTTGTGCTTCTGTTTTAAATGTATCTATTACCCTTATTAATTTTAATATTATTTAAGTCAAATTAATTGTATTCCATAATAATACAATTTCAGTTCCGAGTAACTTCCAAAAAAAGAGCATAAAAATTACGTCATAAGAATGACTTCAGAAGTAGTGAATTTGGAATCAAATAAAAAGGACATCCCTCCTATGGCAAGCCTGTGTTAAAATCATCACTTCTTCAGGTCTTTTTCAGTACTTCCATGGAGTAAATTCTACTTATTTTTCGCTTCTTTGGAAGTTCTTTTTTTTGCTGGGTAAAGTCTATTTTCTTCATTTTATATTTTTAAATGTTTTTCGATTACACGCCATAAATAGTACGACTATATATTTTGTTCTTACTATATAAAATAATGAATGGAACGACTTTCAAAAGTCTATGACATCTCAAGTGTTTCAAAGAAGAAATTGTAAAGGAGTCAGAAAAAATACTTTAATAAATATTATATGCTTGAATGCCGTTCGTTACCCAGCAATACATACGATAATGACAGTCATTTCCACTAATGTCTATTTGTATATCGATTGGGGTGTGAAAAATGAAGATATGGTAGAACTGTTTGCGCGAAACTGTAAAATATATTTTTGAAAAAAAGTTTCAGAAAGAGTAAAATTTGTGAGGGCATTTTATTAACCACATATGTACGTACCATTAACGATTTGAAAAAATTAAAATTTTATTAAATTAAAGACCCCAACGAAGGTTTCAATAATATTTTCACCTTTAGTAGCATTTTCATTTTATAGTTTTTATTATTTTAAAGTGTAATATTTAAATATACTTTTATCGGAAAATATTTGTTGGAACAATTGTTATCTTAGACAAAACTGAAAAGATAAAGATCTGTAAGACGCAAATTCGGCCTCCGGTAGGTTAGTGTTTTAGTCTGGTAGACCGGAGGTGGTGGGTTCGATTCCCACCTGAGGCACTGGTTAAGGAGCGCACAACAGGCCCGATATAGGCCTAGGATTTGATGTATATATAAAACGATTGGATTTTTTCGTTTTATTTGAGTTTTATTTAAACAAAGAAAAAAATTAGAATAGAAACAAATTTCAAATAAAAACAGAAACAAAATGAAAATTTACGTTTTTCCTTGAATTTTTTCAAATTGTTGTTGAAGTTTCATTTTATTTTAAATCTGTAAAAACAAAATATATTTGTTTTTGTATTATCATTAGAAGGGTCAGTAATATGATTGTTGTACATTTAAAAGTTTTGTGTGTGTTTGTAATGGTTTGGATGGTGATATTTAGAGTTAATATATACATTTTTTTGGGTATATCAAATGTTTGCTTTGTATAGATGCAACATATGGCTAATCATAGACCAATTAAAAAAATAGTTTGAACGTTTGTGTATGTCAAAATTAAATTAATTAAAAGTTCTTATTCGAGTGCTATTTTTAATTACAATGTTATTAAATAGTCGAAATATTTGTCCGATTTCAAAAACTCTGTGGACTAATAATTTCAATAATATTGCAAATTTCCCCATGAGAAACTTTTGTCATATCACGTCACATCACATACAATGTTTTATATAAAGAAATCAGTAAGCAATTTTATAGTTCTACAAGTTGAAAAACAATCAATAAATATTCCAAATTACAATAAAAAAGCTTTTATCGAAATAGCCAGGTGAACTCGTAGATTTTTACATATTTGTCAAAAAAGAAAAAAGCAACTTCTAAGTATATAATATAATCAATTGGAATGAGGTTTTAAGGTTCTGAGAGTTTTTGAGATGTCTTGGAGCTTTCTTAACCTGTCAGTTGTTTCCGAAACAGTGATGAGACCCTAGTATAATTACAACTTCCAATGGCAATTAAAATAAAATTTTGAGGTAATAAAGGAAAATTTTTAACGAACTTCTCCTTTGACATCATTTTTCATAGAAGTTGCCAAACTCACCAAATAACAATGCAGTTACCACCAATTTTAAAGGCATATTGGAAGATGTGTTAATTCTGTTCCAAATTATTTTTTCAATAAAATGACGTGACTTTTTCACGAACCTTAAAGATATAGATATAGATATAAATGTAGATGTAGGTATAGATATAGATTGATTTCTTTACTTTTTTAAGGGTAATTGAGGAATCCTTATCTAATTGACGCTGTGTATAATAAGTTAATATTCTATTCCTAATTTTCTTTTATTTAGATTGTAATTGTGGAATTACCACCTACTCCATCGAAATTCCACTACATATTTAATTTGAAAGATTTGTCTCGAATTTTTGCTGGTATGCTACTTATACACTCCAATTATTTTAAAACTCTCCGTGATTTGGTACGTGTATGGCGCAATGAGTTTACTCGAATTATTTGTGACCGCCTAATATCGGAGAAGGTAAGAGAAACATTATTGACAAGACCAATTAAGATCATGAATATATATTAAAAATCCGGTATGTGATGGAATTCGAGCGATCTGAACAGGTGTTATGAGTTTTGATAGAAGAATGTTTTATTATTTTCTTGCAAAATAGTATACAGACAACAGAATTGTATGAGAAACTGCAAAAACTTAATATTAAATATTCTATTCTAGGAATGAATTTCATCACATACCTGATTACTATTGAAATTTATTAATATCACAAATAGGTGGTTTTTGTATTAAAATTACAGGTGGTTTTTGTATTAAAAATACCGGTGGTTTTTGCATTAAAAATACAGATATGGAGAAACTCCAATTCTATTATGTACATACATTAGACCCCCCTCAAAATATTCGCTGTTATGTAATATGATGTTACCCAAATTATTTTGGGTTTAGTGTTGTCCGTTCGTGAGCTGGACAGTATTCAAGAAAATATCCTATGAAGGACACGATTTTTCATGTTCAATTCAATATTTTACCCAGCTCCAAAAAATCTTTGTTTTGTTTTATGATGGTTCCCAAAATATTTTTAGTCTATCGATGGCCGTTCGTGAGATGGACTGGTTACCAAAAAGTCTCTTTTTAGTTATTTTTACAGTTTTTTCTTAAACAAAATATACAATATGTGGTATCATTTGAAAGTTTTTTTTTGCATAGTGGTGTGCAAAATTTGGAAAATTGTTTTATATTAGTGAAAAACCTAAAAATTTTAAATTTTTTAGAATATGACAATTATGAGAAGGTTTTTTATGATTAATACATCATTGGACGCGGCTTTAAAACCCCTTTCAAACAATACCTCATATTGAATATATTGTTTCAAAACAAAACTAAATTTTTAAAAAAATAATGCAAAAGTACCTTTTTTAAATTTGGTCCAGCTCACGAACGGCCATCGCTAGACTTAAAATATTTTGGGAATCATCATAAAACAAAGCGCGGTAAATTTTGAGAGGGGTAACAAAAACACGTTTTTTCCATACAGAGTGAGCCGGTCTAACATACATACATCTATATATATATATATATATATATATATATATATATATATATATATATATATATATATATAAAATGAGTTTGTGTTTGTATGTTTGGACTTTATAGGCAGCTTAACGGCCTGACCGATTTTCCTGAATTTTTCACATTGTCTTCCTGTATGTCTGGAAGGAACTATAGGCTACTTTTTATTTTAAAATTTTTTGACATATCTCAGAAACTGCAATAGCTAGAACCCTTAAATTTTGTATGGACAACATTGACATCCACATGAACATATGGGTATAAAATGGGCATGGCCCCTCCCATATAAAGAAAACCTTAAATTACCTGATAAAATATAACAGCTGGAGTCATCTAAATTTTTCGGACCCGCTTTAGTATCGAAATGAATACTTAGGACAAAAAATGAGGGAACTAGAAATAGGTGGCGTGGCACCTCCCATATGAATAAAATGCAAAAAATAGTTTATCTGGAAAACTATTACAGATAAAATGTTTAAATTTGGCACGAAAATTTTGTGCTAACAACTCTGACATCGAAGTGAATATTTTGATCTAGAATCCTCAAATTTTGCACGAAGAATTATGTCATTCATGTGAACATGGGAAGTACCATTATCCATATTTCAGTCTAACAATTGGGGCTACGGTATCTCCGATGTCCATTAAAATAAAACTTCGTATAATTGGGAAACTAATAGAGATATTTATATTGTTTTTAGGGTAGCAAAGCACACTGGGTATAGCTAGTATGTATATAAATTATATATAATTTATTTATAAATTTAAGAAACATATTTAAAATCTAAAAAACGAAGAATTGGCATCGACAACATTAGACGCGTTTAAATTTATGTATTTATATATGGGCACAAATATGTTCGTTGTATAGACAAAACCACACCTTTACAATTTACAAAATAGAATTAATGATGACTTAAGTGATTGGCAGCAATTGCTTAAAAATTACAATCAATTACGTTTACAACTTAATAGTTCTTGTTCTCATCTATAGTATGTTGGTTGGAGTATAGCAACAAAGACGCATGCACCTTCAGCCAAGAAGATTTTGAAATTTAACTTGTGTCTGAAACCACCAACGGTTGTTAGTTAAACCAAAGACAAAATTAAATTTTTTATTTTGTTCTTTGTATTTTGAAGTCACTTTTTATTACCATTTGTTTTTTAAGGATTTGGAAATGATGAGACGCCAAGTGGAGAATGAGATAAGAGAAACGTTCAGTCCTGATTTTGAGGTGGAAAATGGATTTGTTGATCCAAAAACAGTAGCAGAAGGTAAACGATGATGGAATGAATCAGAGATGGAAAATTCATTTTTTGGATAAATGAACTTTTTGATTGGAATTTAAAATACAATTTTAACTATAAATAACTCTTTAAAAGTATTGCACCCAAACCACCTTTATATCTTATTTATATAACTTGTCATATTAAAAACCTTAACTTTCCATCTCTGCTATGATTGATTTGCATGTTTTGATTGTATTGATTAAGATTAAATAAAATATGTATATATATCATATTATTCAATATAGAGGCTGCCAATTTAGAACAATATGGAGCTGTCGACTTTGAACAAGATGAAAGAACTATTGTAACATTGACAGATCATGTAATGAGGGATCCTTGTTTATTTGGTGATTTCAGAAATGCCGCAAACGAATCCGAACCCAGATTTTATGAAGATCTTCTAGATTATGAAGCCGTATATCATTTGTTTAATGAGGTAATATATGAAATCTACTTTGATATTTATAGAATTTAAAAGAGTAAATTAATTTTTTCTAAGATTCTTGAAGAATATCAAGAACGTAAAGGTAAAATGGCACTAGTCCTTTTTGAAGATTGCTTAGAGCATTTGACTAGAGTGCATCGGACATTAAGGATGCATCGAGGACATGTTCTGCTTGTGGGTGTTGGTGGTAGTGGCAAGAAATGTATAACTAGACTTTCGGCGTTTACTGCTGAATGCGAAGTTTATGAAATAACTGTTGCCAGAGGCTACAATGAACAATCTTTCCGTGATGATCTTAAAGTTCTCTATACAATGGCTGGAGTAGAATGTAAAAAAACCGTATTTCTGTTTACGGCTGCACAAGTGAGTGCAAAAACTTCTTACATAAACTAACTTATAAAATGTTAAAATTTTTTATTCCAAAAGATTGTTGAGGAAGGCTTTTTAGAGTTAATTAATAATGTTTTGACAGTTGGTCTGGTACCAGCTCTTTTTACTGATGAAGAGAAGGATGGTATCGTCAGTGGATGTCGTACAGCAGCAGAAGAAAGTGGATATTTAGCATCGAAGTAATTTAATAATATTTTCTCAAAAATTTTTCATTAAGTGTTGAATCTTTGATATTTAAGGGACTCAGTGTGGTCTTATTTCTTAGCAACATGTGCTCAGAATATGCATGTTGTAATGTGTATGTCACCTGCTGGTGATGCACTGCGCAATCGATGTCGCAATTTCCCTGGACTAATTGGGAGTACGTACATTGATTGGGTGTTTCCGTGGCCGGAACAGGCTTTATCTGCCGTAGCAAAGTTATTTCTTACCGAACACGCTTTAGTAAAATTATTTTCTTATAAAAAAAAAATAGAAATTTTATTATCAAACTTAATATATATCGTTTGCAGATTCCTTCTATTCACCGTGAAAGCATAATAAAACACGTTGTTTATGTACACAGTACAATGCACCTCTATTCCAAGGACTATTTACAGAAATTAAGACGTAATAATTACGTTACACCTAAACACTATTTGGATTATATCAATACATACTTGAAACTTTTAGGTTAGAGTAATGGGGCCCTTTTCAAAACTTTAAAAAACAAAATCTTTCTTTTCACTTCATAGAGGAAAAAAATACGTTCATTTCGACACAGCGAGATCGTCTAAAGGAAGGCATTCATAAAATCGACGAAGCTTCAAAGCAAATTGACGAACTGCGAATTATTGTGACCGAACAAAAGCATAATGTGGCAAGAGCTTCGGAAGAATGTGAACAAATGCTGGTAGAAATTGAAGATGCTACTACGAAAGCAAATATTAAAAAGACAGAAGCATCTGAGAAGTCTGTAGAAGTTGAAATAAAGGGAAAACAAATTGCAGTCGAAAAGGAGGAAGCAGAGATAGTTTTGGCTGATGCTCTGCCGGCTTTAGACGAAGCTCGAAGAGCTCTTTCTGAACTAGATAAAGCACAAATTACTGAAATTAGATCTTTTGCTACACCACCGCCTCAAGTGCAAGTAGTATGTGAGTGTGTTGCAATATTAAAGGGCATGAAAGAAATCAACTGGAAATCGGCAAAGGGAATGATGTCGGATGTCAGCTTTCTTAAAAGTTTGATGGAAATGGATTGTGAAGCACTGACAGGAAAACAGATTAACCAGTGCCGTAATCATATGAAATCCCAAAATCTTGATGAAATGGAAAAAATTTCTGTTGCCGGTGCTGGTCTTTTAAAGTTTGTAAGAGCCGTCATTGGATTCTATGAGGTTTACAAAGAAGTAAAACCTAAAAAAGAACGAGTCGACTTTTTGGTTCAAGAGCAGGAGCAACAAATAAAATTGTTGAATCATTTAAACAATGAAATTACGAAGCTAGAAGCACAACTAGATTCACTAAACTACAGATATGCTGAATCCATGAAGCAGATGAAAGCGTTGACGGAAATGATGCAGCAAGCCGAACGAAGATTGGTATGTCAGTGTTCTATGTTAGTCACTAACAAAATTTTTAATATATAGACAATCTAGCTTAACAACTGATTTTTTATTTCTGCTCAGATTGCATCCGACAAATTGATAAGCGGTTTGAGCTCAGAACGATTGCGTTGGAGCATTGATTTCGATAATTATGGCCGTCAATTGGTTGTAATAGTGGGCCAATGTCTTTTATGTGCCTCATTCTTAGCATATACGGGTGCGTTTTCATGGGAATATCGCAAAACCATGTTGTTTGATGACTGGTTGGAGGACATTAAATACAATGAAATTCCCATTCAAATTCCGTTTCGTATTGACCAAAATCTTACCACTGACGTAGAGATCTCAACATGGTCATCAGAGGGACTACCACCAGACGATCTTTCGGTTCAGAATGGAATATTGACTGTTAGGTCTTCTCGATTTCCCCTGTGTATTGATCCCCAATTGCAAGCATGGACATGGATAAAGAAAAAGGAACAAAAAAATAATTTAAAAATCTTATCATTCAACGACAGCGACTTTCTTAAACAACTAGAAATGTCTATTATGTATGGTATTCCAGTGTTATTTGAAGATGTGGACGACTATATTGACCCAGTTATAGACAATGTTTTACAAAAGAATATACAGTTTGCCAGCGGACGAAAATTTTTAATATTGGGTGACAAAGATGTCGACTACGATCCGAACTTTAGACTTTATTTGACAACAAAGTTTTCTAATCCAAAATTTGATCCAGCAGTCTATGCCAAGGCGATGGTTATTAATTATACCGTTACCCAAACAGGCCTGGAGGATCAACTTCTCAGCGTTGTTGTAAGAGCGGAGAGACCTGACTTAGAAGCGCAAAGAGAAACATTAATAGCCCAAACAAGTGAAAATAAGCAGTTGCTGCAGCAATTGGAAGATTCTCTGCTCAGAGAATTGGCAACATCTACAGGCAACATGTTGGATAATGTTGAATTAATTGAAACTCTTGAAAACACAAAATCCAAAGCAGCCATTGTATTAGAACAATTGAAACTTTCAGCCGAAACACAAAGAGATATTGAGAAACTACGAGATGGTTACAGACCAGCCGCGAAAAGAGGAGCTGTCCTATTTTTTGCGCTCTCTGACATGTCTACTGTCAACGCAATGTATCAGTACGCGTTAGCTGCATATCTAGATGTGTTTACGTTCTCGCTGCGGAAATCTGTACCCGATACGGTCCTGGCAAAACGTTTAAATAATATTATTAAAACTTTGACAGAGAACATATATTGCTATGGTTGTACCGGTATATTTGAAAAACATAAACTATTATTTTCTTTTCAAATTGCAACAAAACTTGCTTTGAGAGATAGTATCTTAAGTCAAGCGGAATTAGACTTCTTTATAAAAGGATCAGTACTATTAACTAAAAGTGATCGAACTTGTCCTGCAAAGTGGCTATCGGAAAAAAATTGGGAAGATATATTAAGGTTAGCTGCAGACTTTCCAGACCCGTTTGAAACTTTGCCCGATCATGTCCTAAAATTTACAAAAGAATGGAAAGAGGTAATTTGCAAGGATTATTATTTATTATAAATATATACATTTCATGCTAATCATTTCTTTTAATAATCTATAGTGGTATGATTTAGAAAATCCTGAAGAAGTACCATGTCCGGGCGAATTCAACATAAGTTGCAATCCCTTCCAGGCAAGTAAATCATCAATAAAAAAAACTATTATATTAACATCATTATCACTACTATATTAACATCATTCCCATGGCATGAAAATAAAATAAACAAGTGTTTATTGTTTCTTTCTGCAGAAGTTAATGTTTTTACGTTGTTTCCGTATCGATCGAATTTTCCGTTCGATAAATCAGTATATTGTCGACACCATGGATGAGTTCTTTATAATGCCACCCGTTGTAAGTTTTGCCGCCATATACGAACAAACAACATGCTTTATTCCAGTATGCTTCATATTAAGTGCCGGTTCGGATCCAACAAATGATTTGATGAAATTGGCGGAACAAGTTGGCGGTGGTTTGGGTAACTTTTGCCACATATCATTGGGACAAGGACAGGAAAAGGTAAGTAACACAAATAATATTGTCTTTTTGTTAGAAGTTTTATTTTATTGAGTATAGCCAGTTTATTTCCAAACTCATTAACATCCAAACAAACACACATAAATGTTCTACATATTTACAAAAAAACATGGACAACGCACGTCGCCTATTGTGTCAATTTTCTGCTGCAAAGCAAATAAACAATAGATAAACAACCCGAGTACAACATACATACATACAAATAAACAAAACTAGGGGAAATCTAACTGCCAACCATTCACACATTCATTAAACCTAAAGAACAAAACATTCATCCCTCCAACAATTGTACACCATGTCAATTGAAGAAGAAACAAAACTAAACATCTTGCTCATAACATGAATCAACTACTACATACACATACATATCTGCAATAACACCGACGAGCTTTTCCTCGTCATACCAACATATTTATTGTTGTACCATGTTTAGAGTTTCTATATTTACCCTACAGTACGAAAGGTGACACGTTTCACTAGTTATAATACCGCATATCCAAGTAACTAGTTACCTCTGGCAAAGAAATTGGTCGATATTTTGTCGAAACGTTCACTGCATTTCAACATTATAGTTCACGTTTGATAAATTGTCTCATGATGTTTATGAAAATAAATCTTTAGAAGATGTCACTTTAGTAGTCACAGGTAGTGCTTAAAGTGGCTGCATGGCAAATTTCTGACTACATATAATGTTGAAAGTGTCCATTTGTATATAAATTCTATGTTGAACTAGTGATATTAATGGCAACAAATTATGCATAGGATATCAATTGCCCACGCAATGACATCCCCATGTTATATTCACCAGTAAATAACATTGTTAGTGCGTTGAAAATTCAAAAAATCACCGTTGACGAACTAGTTCGTCGTACTGCAAGGTACGCACAAGTACGTAGTATCTGTTTAAGTATTACAGTAAATCCAATGATAATCAACTATCAATTCAGTCACGAACTTTCAATCCAATATTTTTCATTCGGTTCGATATTTATGCAATGTGTGTGTGGATGATTGAGCCTACAACAGAAACTCAATTTACATTAAATAAACTTCACTTCTCTTGCACTGAAACATCATCATAAAGTTTATTAGATTCACACTGATACTGGTATAAACGTACAAAAATGATTCATGTAGACTTGAATGATTCTTTAGTTAGATTTCTTCAATTTTCGTGTGTAAATGCTCAAAATTCAGAAAAAATCCGCATACAATTAAAGCTAGTTATGAGGTGAATAAAATGTTACTAACTCAATGGCTATATAAATTTTGGACAAATGAAAATAAATTATTTTAAAATATAATTAGAAATATTAAAAAAGAGAGAGATTAATAAAATTCTTGAAAGACATTAAAAAACTTTTTTTATATATATAATCGGGTTTAATCAGTGACAATTTTTATAGATGAAAAGATATCGTTTGGCACAGCAAAATGTAAAAATTTTAGTCCACCATATAACTTTGCTACCATTTGGCTCACACTCAATTGTAAATTAGAATTTACGGTGTGTTTTAAACACGAAACGTAAAATAAATCGGCCACATAACCAAAGTGATTAAATTGTGATTTATTTTTGTTTATAAAAACAAATCACTCAGAATAGCAGTTATAAAATGATTTTTACTTAAATAATTTGAATCGAATATCGAATAACCCGGTTTGAAAATCACGTTTTCGAATACTTTTATTTGCTTTGTATTCAACAGATACTTAAATTTTGAAGTGAATAATAACACAGTCCGACAAAGTTTTACAATTTTTTTTAAAGAAGCTTTTAGTTGTAAAAACCATTCGAGATTAATAAGGTTATATGTATATTATAAGTATCTTAAGATTATATTATATTAGGGGTTGAAAGTTATTGGAAGTGTTGCATTGTCCATGAGAATTACCTGAACTTTTAAAATGCGAAGGGATTTTAGAATAAGCTAAGATTCCCTAAACCGGTTGACCGGTTTTTCTATTCTCTTTTTTCTCGTCCTTAAAGCCACAATACAAACAACAAAAATACACACTATTAATTAAATATATTTTTCAGGCCGCCATGAATTTATTAGATAAATCTATTCGACAAGGAATGTGGCTAATGTTACAAAACGGTCATTTGTTAATTAGTTTTGTACGGCAATTGGAAAAATATTTGGAGAAAGTAGATTCACCACATCCGGACTTTCGGTTATGGATTACAACTGATGCTAGTGACAGTTTTCCAATTGGCATATTGCAAAAGTCTTTAAAAGGTAATTATAATTTAATTTATTTTATTAATTTTTATTTATTTAATTTTTAACATACATAAATGATGATTAAAAAATTTCCTACACTGATTTAAATAAATGAATCAGTATGTGACAGGAATGGCAAATACAATTTTCAAATTGTACAAACCAGCATTTAAAAGTATAATTTTTTAATCAGATTGTACCAAATCTATATTTTTGCAAATTTATATCAATAAAAATAATATCATTCAGCATAGTCTTATTCAAAAATATAGTATTTTAAAAAAATATTAAATATTGCACTAATTTTTATCTTTCTAGTAATGTAATATTTGAAATTTTAATAATTATTAATATTTAAAATTTTAATAATTATTTAAAATTTTAATAATTATTTATTTGCATACAAAACTAATTGTATGCAAATGCATTTTTGTAATCAGTTACTCAAAATAACTTTCAACTAGTTTTCTTTTCGAATCAAAGAATTTGTAACATCGATTTTTGTAGCATATTTTTGCATATTTTGTTATAAATGCATAAATTGCATAT
This sequence comes from Lucilia sericata, assembly GCF_015586225.1. Taxonomy (NCBI): domain Eukaryota; kingdom Metazoa; phylum Arthropoda; class Insecta; order Diptera; family Calliphoridae; genus Lucilia; species Lucilia sericata. Next base: position 41,124 of record NW_023995030.1, read on the forward strand.
ATTTTGTATATTTATAACATTTTTATAGCATATTTTGCATATTTTTTTTAATTTTTCGAACACAAATTGTGTTTTTTTGTATTACATACATATTTTTACAATTAAAAAAAATTATTAAAAAATTTAAATTAAAAAAAAATAAATTACAAAGAATTAAAACAAATTTTGTAAACAGTAAAGAAATAGCTATCTAAAATACTTTGGAAATTTTTGTTAGGATCAATAGGTGAAAAGACAAAAAATTCTTGCCTCGCTAATTAGTCTATCATTTTTAATAAAAAAATTATTTGAATGTAAACAAAAGAGTGAACCTATTTAAGAGAGAGAGGGTGTATATGTATGTATATTAGGCATCGTTTCAATAAACAAAATGTTTCTCGTTTTTGTGATATCATGCTTTTTTAAAAGGTTTTTGTATCAGTGATCATGATTGTAATAATTTTTAAAAAATTCCAACTCCATCATCTGCATATCTGCGGATAAAACCATTGATTTTGAGTGTAATTTTTTCCAGAGCAGAAACTGCAAAATAAATTTAAAATCATCCTTTAATCATTGATTTTATAGGAAGAAGATTGAGCTTAATTTCGCAATTTAATATAATGCACCAAAGTGTATGTTTTTTGTTTAGTAAAATGGTGCAAAAAGTATAATTCCTTAGATTTTTTATAAATTTTCTGATTAAAAACTTTCGAACGCGAAAGTTATAAGACCCAAAATTTGTCACAATACAAGTTATATATGGAACATAATTTTTTAGTACATCCGAATTTTGTCCAAGGTCCTCAGTTCCCTACCTGCGATTGAAAACCTTGATCTCAGTACAACATATTCAAAAAAAATTTCTGCTATCTTTTCGAATAGGATGTATAAATTACGACAATTTTGACACCGATTTCGATAAAAAGCGAAAACAACGAACTCACTAAAAATCAGTTTGTGGAACAAAAATATTATACAAAAATTTTAAAATTATTTTTCCCGTAATCACCTTAAAATTACGGAGTTTTTGAAACCAATTTTGAAAAAATCAAAAATATTTTTTTTTCAAAAATTACACTGAGGTCGGGATTTTCAGTCGCTGGTAGGGAACTGAGGACCATTCCAAAAAAATCATTATTTTTATTTTTTTCATATTCAGTGCATTAATACGCATCGATTGAGTGGTATTTCTACTTGAAATTCTTAAGAAGGCTGTTCCTCGGGACACTCTAAGGTACATATGTATGTAGAGAATTAAAATACATTTTTTATACATTTTGTTTAAAGATCATTTGGCATATCTTTAGTTGTTTTCAACAATGATATTTTAACTGATACATTAAACTGTACCAGTCGCCACAGAATGACTTTCTGAGTCTATATGGCCTTCTATGTACGTCCGTCTGTGTAAGCATGCTATAGAAATAAGGAATCCTATTTTAAATGATTGAAATTGGTCCATTATTGTACCTGGCCCCCAATTTCACAACTTTAACCCCGGAATAAAGATTTTGAGTTTATAATTATGTTAAATATCCTACTATTCAAAACCTTGCTTTCCACTGATAAAGATTATGTTGCAATTAATTACTTTTTAATTAATCTAAGAATTTTTGTAAGAAAATTATTTATTTATATTTCGTTTTTTATTTTAGTTGTAACAGAACCCCCAAATGGTTTAAAATTGAATCTTCGTTCAACATTCTTTAAACTTCGTCAAGAACGTCTAGAAAGCTGTACACATCGAGCATTTTTGCCATTAGTCTACGTCTTGGCTTTTTTCCATGGTGTAGTTCAAGTTAGTATAATTTAATTTTTTTCTAACTCTGCATTTTCTTATTTTCATACCTATAATTGCTACACATTATTAGGGTGACACAGTTAGTTTGTAGAATAAATGAAGTATTGATTTCCCAATGAAAATTAAAGATTACTTCAATATTTTTTAAGCTGAGTTAAAGGATAAAAGGTTTTATCTCAGGTCCTTTTTTAAGGGTTTTCTTTTTTTTTTGTACGAAGCAAAGGAATGATCTGAAATTTTAAAGAGGTGGTTTGAATGGCGTTCCAACTCTTGGTGACCAAAAATGGCTAAAATCATCCCAAAAAATGGATAACAAATATAAAAAAAGCCAAAAACATTGGCTAAATCTTTTTTACAAAAAAGACATCAATATTTAACAAAAAACTATTAATGTAATTTATTAATATAATATTCGCCAACAATGTTATAACAACCCCAGAAAGAATTACCAAGATTGTAAAAACAGGTTCTGCAAAAACTATTGAATAATTTAGCATCAGGACTGAAATCAGGCATGGAAAATGGAAACTTTGAAATGGTACTGAACTCAAACCAAAAAAGTATTTTTTTTTTAGGCATAAAGGTATTTTTTCCAAAAATATTTTTATTGAAAAAATAAACAAACTAGAGTCCATTTAGAGCAATTCTGCATACTCCATTTTTTATAATTATAATTATTATCAATCATCGATCAATTTTTAACGATTAATCGTCCGAATAAATGAAAATTGTCAAATTTCAAATAACGAATAAACCGATAGAATAAAAGTCCTATGATTTACATATGTATATTGTTTGTATATTTATACTATTAAAACAATAACAAAGTAAGATGAAACATAAAAATGCATCCCTGATCTAATGCTACTTGCTTGTTTTTTTTTTTTTTTTTTTTTGAATCATTTAAAAAAATGAAGAGAGCCATACGACCGTCAAATTTTCCATTCGTATTTTCTCTAAATTTGTGATGGTTTAATTACATATTACGTTTAGACGAGCCTATCCCTACTCTTCTGCATAAAATTTTGACAGATCATATTACTTGTTTGCTCATGTAAACTAGCTTTAACAAATTGCTGCATTTATTGAATTATTTTTTTTTCTATATAGATCAGGGATGCATTTTTATGTACATATGTATGTATAGAATTCCTTTAAACATAATGCAGCAATTATTTGAAAATATAGTCGGAATAATAAATATGCTTTCGTTGTCATTTACTAAATTAAACAATATCCATTTTATTTTTCTGTTTCCATACAATAATGTCAGCTACATATTTGAAATTTATTTTGTCCTATTTAGGAAAGAAGAAAATACGATAAATTGGGTTGGAACATTTGTTACGATTTCAATGAATCCGATTTCAATGTATGCTTGGAAATATTGCAAACATATTTAAACCGAATCAAAGACGGTAACGTGCCGTGGAACAGTCTAAAATACTTGATTGGAGAGGTAAGTGCAAAATTACATCGTTTTGTTGGTCTAGTACTGAATATGTCATCAAAAAAGGTCATGTATGGCGGGCGTGTTATAGACGATTTCGATCGACGTATTACTCGAACTTACATGAATGAGTACATGGGAGATTTCCTTTTCGATTCATTTCAACCATTTCACTTCTATAAGGATGATAATACGGACTATTGCCTTCCAAGCGAAGACGTCATATTAAAGGAAGATTTTATCGGTTTGACTAAGAATATAATAAAAATGTATTTCGATTTTATATAACGAATTTCAAATTGTTATAGCACATATCGATAAATTGCCCTTAGTAAATAAACCAGATGTCTTTGGTTTACACCCAAACGCAGAAATCGGATATTACACTCAAGCTACACGTAGTATATGGAATTCTCTCATTGAATTACAACCTCAAACTGGTAAGTGCAATTAAAGCTTATTAACGTATCTGGTAACCTGTCATCAGAAAACCGAATGGCTTTTTAATATGTATAATCCATTTAATATGTACTCACAATAATTCAAACCTATAAATATATACTATTCTTGTAGTTTTTCGTATGCTAAATGCATATTTTACTGTAATATTATTTAATTTGTAACTATGTATATACTTATTAGCCACCCATTAGCAAATTCAACAACATACATAAATTAAAATACCTAAAAAATATAAAAAAGAAAAAAAAAATACTAAAAAAAAACAAGTTCAAATTCATACATATTTTATTTTTAAAATTCAATTGAATTAAATTTAATTAATTAGTTGTGGTTTTGCAATTAACTTTATTGCACATTTTTATTCCAACGCCACCATCAACTACAATTGCACACAAACACTACAATTATACAAAGCACTACAGACGTTCATATATTCATCCATTCGTTCCTGCACTTAATATCACTTACAGTGTAGCCATGGGAGAGGACTTCATTCCTAAATAAGGATTTATAATTGTTTTTGGTCTGAAATTTTGAGTAGATACATATTCCAAAATATTTGTATATTCGAGTTGGAAAATAATTAAATATTATGTGAAGATTAACAAATTTGTATATGTAGTACAGATCATAATAAAACAATAATAAGGTAGAATCAGTAGAAAAGTACGTTCTCAATTTTACATGCCTTGAATTGTCACAGAAAAGAAAATTAAAAAATATAAAGAAAAACATCAAATAAAAATTATTGGAAATTTTTTGTTAAGATAATAAAATTGAATAATTTGAATCAAAAATATTGTAAAACCAATAAGATACAGAAGTGTGGAATGCTGTTTGCGTGTGCCGTTCAAGAATCATTTCATGGTATTTTTCGTGGTTTTCATTTGAAGATTTTTAAGTTTTTCTGTTTTTAGTTATTTTTTGTCTGACTTAACAAGGCAGAGAATTGACAACTCTCCCTACTGATTCTACCTTTCTATGGTTGTATCATGGTAAAGATAAAAAATATATTTTAAATATTTATATGGTAACTCTGTTTAATCTGGACATACATATGTATGTATGCACATTAGGGTGGCCCGTTTGTATGGAGAAAATCTTGGTTCATTTTAAGATGCCATTTATCAAAATTTTTGTCCTGGTGTCAATATTTGGTGGAAAAAAGCTCTTTATTTAAGGATTTTTCAATATTTATATCACGCAAAGTTACGATAGGGAATTTTGTGAAATGCGCTTTCAATGACGAATAATACATTTTAGTGCTGGAAATATTTCATATCATTCTTTAGCGTGAACTATGAAAAAAATGAGAAAAACCTTAAAAACAGACTTTTTATCCTTTATATTAGAATAAAGCAAGCTATCGTTTTTAGTGGGAAAGTAAGTACCTTATTTTTTCTTCATTGAAACGAGGCCACCCTAATGTATACATATATATGTATGTATGTACATATGCATTTATGTATGCAGCAACAACACAAATGACAGCACCAAAAGTACTTTACATTACCGCCCAGGAATATTTAAATACTTTTAAAAAATATGTAAATAATATACTCCACGAATATTTCAGCAGTCGCACCAACCACTAAAACTCACATCTTTCTTATTGCTTCCAGTATTAATTTTGTACACAAAATATGCGAAAATATACAGAATTTAGTAAAAAACTATTTTAAATGCAAAGACAATTAAATAATATGAAGAATAATTTATGTATATTTTTAACTACATATTTGTAGATAATTTGTTTTAGATATGCATAAACATATGTATGTACTATATGTACTTAATATTTTATAAATTTTTCATGCAAACGCTACTTTAGCTGAAAAATGGACACCATCAAAAAACGGTAAATTACAAAATATTTAGATTTTTTACTATTTTTAGTAATAGTACGTAAAAAAACTACTAAGGTCGCGTTTTAGGATAAAGATAATATATGTACCCAGCAAAAACTCACATTGTAAAGTAATGAGATAAAAAGCTAAAAAAGCCGCTTCATTAGCATTTTTACTCATTATTTAAACACAGTGATGACATTGGAGGCAAGTACTTACCACTCTCGCACTTATATAAGTACTTACAAATAAGCTATTTTCTTTCTGTGTGTGTGAAAAACAGTTGCAAATGGAACCGCAAGAGGCAAGAGGTAAAGAGGTTTACTAACAGTTAAAATAAAATTAGTAATTCGGAACAAGCATATTTGTGCGATAGAAACGAAACTTCTAAGCAATACGAAAGCAATTCCTAGATAATCACATATGAGAAAAAATTAAGATATCTTGTGATATTCTTCTGGACGATAAATATAAGATATCGCTTGATTATCTTTATTGAGAAATATTAAAATATCTTTAAATTTACAATTCAAAAAATGCATTATATTATTAATTAAAATTTAATGAAAAATTACAATTACATGTTTGAAAAATTATAATTACATTCTTAATGCTGCAATGCTTTTCCGCTGAAAAATATCCACCCTCCCAAAATATATTCCTCACAGCAAATGTTTTGTTTTCTTCAATAAAGATTGGAAAACATGGATATAATTGTTAATTATTGTATAAATACTTACTACGTCAAAGAAAAATTTCCACTTAATTTTTTATTTATAGCGTACACAGAAAAAATTAATTTTAAACATTTTTCAATTAAACGATTAATCAAAAATTTTAAAAGGGTTCAATTCATTTTGTATTTGATTCATAAAAATGTATAATCAAATACGTATTTAACAACAACAAAAATAGAAAAAAATAAAAATTTTGTGTACGAAATCAATTATAAGTAATAATTGAATATACAATTTTTGTTATAGGTTGAACTTCAAAAAATAAAATAATTGAAAACGAGGTTTTGGTAATTGAAATCGTTTTTCAGTTTTTTCTGCACAGAAAAACTTAATTTTAAAAAATTTTCAATTAAACGATTAATCGAAAATTTTAAAAGGGTTCAATTCATTTTGTATTTGAATCATAAAAATGTGTAATCAAATACGTATTTAACTACAACAAAAATATAAAAAAACCAAAAATTTTTTATACGAAATCAATTATAAGTAGTAATTGAATATACAATTTTTGTTATAGGTTGAACTTCAATAAATAAAATAATTCAAAACGAGGTTTTGGTAATTGAAATCGTTTTTCAGTTTTTTCTGTGTGTGTATATTAATGATTTACAATTTGTTTCTAATATTTAAATTTTTTTATAAAATATTTTGTTTTTGTTTAGCTTGAAAAAAAAAATATTGCTTTAAGATCTTCCCCTACGTATATCAGATACATATGAGCAATTATCAAAGTTTTTTTAATTTTAGAGTTAAAAAAATCAAAAAAAAATTTTGTGTGAATATAAACAGGCCCTAACACGTGATGAATCCGTTCGCGTTAATCATTTCGATCGAGGGGCGCAAAAATTATAGCGGTTTCACCTAAATTATATTAGAATATGTTATATTTAAAAAAAAAAAAAATAAACATAATTGTAAAAATAAGAAGATTTTTTTAAGAAATTTTAAAAATACACAGTAAGAAATTTAATTTCAGTATTTTTTTAAATTGGTTATAGTTTTTGAAAAATCGCGAATTAGTAAAATTTAAGAAAAAACTTCTACGAGGTTGATTTATAAGGGAATGCAATTAAAAATTATAATTTAAAGGAATTAAATATTTATAGAGTGATGCTTTTTGAAGCTAGGTACATTTTATTTGGCCCACAAAACCAACAATTACTTTATTTTCTTGACGCGCCCCAGTTTTACATTAAAGTATTAAGAAATTTGACGAATTTTGAGCATCATCCATGATGTGCTTTGGCAAAATGTGGTTAGGTAAAAGTAACATCTTAATAGCTTACAAGGACATTTTATATACATTTATGATGTTATGTTAAATGTTTGCATAAATCCTTGTATGATATACATATAATACCACAAAAATAAAAAAAATATAATTTTGCAAAATTTTTGCATTCGAATATTTTTGCATGCTCCTCCTCCGATTGTATATTTGAAAATAACAAAAAACTTAATTTAAGCAATAATTCAAATAATTTTCGAATATAAATTTCGAAACTGATATTTTAAAAGAATTACGTTCAAGTTTTAAACTTTTGTGGCTGTTGTACCACAACATCTAATTACATCCGTTAACCACTGCTATCTCAATTTCTGTATTTGATTAAGTTAAAAAAATTTAAAAAATTCAAAATTGGAAAAACCTGGTGACAAATGTCAACAACCAAGTTCTAATACGTAAAGCGATGTTACACGGATAAGCTTTCAAAGACTTTATCTCCTAAGCGTCTTTAGTTAGTACAATAACGAATATACAAAAGCTATTGCTATTGCTAAGCTATATTAAAGCTATTGACAAAAAATAAAAAGAAAGTGAAAAAATTAGTTAGTGACACACTTTTTTAATTTTAAAAACTTTTACAATTTTGCAATATATATAGGCTGGAAGTCTTATGTATATAATCCTGCAAAAAAATATTTTGCTTGGAAGGAAAACCCCATAGAGAAAAAATGCATACATGCATGCATGTATGTATGTATGTATGTATGTATGTATGTATGTATGTATATATGTATGTATGTATGTATGTATGTATGTATGTATGTATGTATGTATGTATGTATGTATGTATGTATGTATGTATGTATGTATGTATGTATGTATGTATGTATGTATGTATGTATGTATGTATGTATGTATGTATGTATGTATGTATGTATGTTACAATAAAACATTTTATCCCATTAAATTTGTATATTTCTTAACAGGCGATACTTCTGGAGGCATAACCCGTGACGAATTTATTGACAACGTTGCATCAGATATATTGGACAAATTACCAACAGCGTTTGAAACATGGCGTGTGAAAAAGCAAATTCAAATGAGTTTAACACCAACTGGTGTCGTACTTCTTCAAGAATTAGATCGTTTTAACTTATTGGTTTTAAGAATTAAAAAAACTCTTGAATTACTCAGAAAGGCAAGTATCTATATTATGGGGTTATTCATGTGATAGTAAAACCTGAGACATGAAACATTTTAATAATTTATGTATATTAATTTATAATCATATATATGTTTATAATTTATAATTGAAAATACAAGAGACAATAATTGTTAGGTATTACTTATTGAACAGAGATTAATAGTAAATTTGTGAAATGTCTTTAACGCTGTGATTGTCTTCCGAATTTGCTGAAATTTAGTAGTTATGCGTACATCTAGTGACAATATTATGTCCAAATATTCGAAGTTATGTTCGAAAAATGTTTTATGCTCTTAAAATAATATATGAATCATAAAAACTAAAAATTAAATTTTCGAAATGTTTAAATAAAAACTATCGAGTGAGTATTATTAAAAAAGTACAAATAACTCAGTGATACGCGAAAAAAATGCAGGGGTTCTCATATACCAATTTCATTTCGTTGAAGTCCATAAAGTACGAATATTTTTTTAGTTTTTCTCGATCACTTCGTTTAGTTACTTTTTAAAAGTAAAAGATGTGAAAAAGAGATATTTTTTTTTTGTAACAAGTTTAAAAAATATTTATAAACATTTTTTGGAAAATTATTATGGAAAAATGAAAAAATTCGAGGAACATGCTATTAGAAAACTTAGCATAACCCATCCAGTTTTTCATAAATTTTTATGAAATGACAAGTTTTGGAAACCTTCCTTAATGTTATTCTTTACGAAGGTAATAAAAGATGAACTTACTGTCTCATGCCCAAAGTAGATCTTGTTGAAAATTAAAAATTGTTAAAAAAAAGTGTGAGTTTTTATACTTAAACGACCGTAACTCAGATATTTGACTATAAAATTTTATATTTCTCTTCTTGGATTAAAATGTAACACTTGTATCCTTAAAGAAAAATATCAGATTTAAAAATCGGTTGAAAACTACCAAACTTATGATTTTTCAAAATTAAAACTTAAAAAATTACTTTTTTTCGCATTTTTTGCTCTTAAAAAGTTAGTTAACGAAGTGATAGGAGAAAACTAAAAATTTATTCGTACTCTATGGACTATAACGAAATGTAATTGGTATATGAGAACACCTGTATTTTATTTTCTTCACTTTTGTATCATAGTGTAATTTTTTATTGAAACAATAGAATTATTAGAATATGTCTTTTCACAAGAAAGACACAAATTTCTGAGTATATTGAATCCTGCTTCCTGGACAAGAAGATACCTGTAACAGACAAAATTACGTACTTAAGTGTAATACTTGACCGGAAATTAAGATGGAGGTAAGGAGAGGAAAGGATTAACAAGGCACATCGGTGCTGAGCGCTATGTAGAAGAACCATAGGCATGAAATGGGGTCTTAGTCCAACTATGACACATTGGCTCTATAAAAGTGTAATTAGACCAATCCTAAGTTATGCTTCAAAACTTTGGAAAAAATGTGTAATATCAAACTACCACAGGTAGTTCAGCGTACATGCTGCTTGGGTATAAGTGTAGCCATGAGCACTACGTCAACCAAGGCTCTAGGAACAATGCTAGATATTCCACCCATTGAAACATATATAAGATATGAGGCGGCACTTACAGCCGAACGGCTCATAACTTTAGGCGAACTGACCAAAAGCGGTTATAGGACACATCATCAATGTATACTGGACACATTAGAAGGATATACACAATCATCGGACGTGCGCGATCGCATACCAGAGGCAAAAACTTTGAAACGCTGATCCCAGATAGAATGTCTTGGTCAAGCGGAACTTTAGAGCAAATACCAGTAGGAATCCGTTGCTACACGGATGGCTCTAAATTGGGGGACAAAGTGGGCCTGGGTTTTTATATTGAAGACCCAGAAACAGAAATATACCACCTTACCTGATCACAATACTAGCCAGGCAGAAGTCCGAGCAATAACGGAATGCGTGAATTGGATTAGAATTAATATGGCGCCTACAGGGCTTAACTTATTTACCGACAGCCAGAAGGCAAGTAGGTCGATATCAGATGATAAAGTTAAATGTAAAACCGTATTTGTAAAGAAGCACTAACCGAATACTCTCCCAGAGGTAAGGTTCACATCATATGGGTACCAGGGAGTAGTCGGCAAACATTTGACTCAACGAGGGCAGAATTAAAATTATGGGTGAGAAAAACCCATAAGGCCTCTTGGAATAATGAAACCGTGGGTAGAACCACAAGAACCACAAAGATCCTATGGTGTGACCCTAACGAGAGCAGGACGAGAAGCCTCCTCAAAATGAAGAAGTCTGAGGTTAGTATGATGGTACGTATTCTTAAAGTTGAATTTCATCCAAATCGGTTTTTTGAGTTGGCTCACTTGACACAAAATTGCCCATATTTAAAACATCTGAGCTGGTGTAGCACGGCTAAACATTATCCGATCTATCTTATATATTCTTATACTAGAGCTTTGTAACAAATGTCTTTAATCTGATACGCACTACCCGAAATTCAAAAAAGGAAAAACCCCCTAGAGTGGTACTTTGAAAATTAGGATACTTTCCTCCAAAAAGAAAACCCGATTATTATTGCAATAGTCTGATAATTTTCTTTGGTTCAAAAACATAACAGAAGAAAATACTATGAAATTAATTCGATTAAACTATGTACATACATATCGTCACCTGAAATGCAAAAGGGCGTAACAACACTTTTCAAAACTTAACAGGAGAGATAAAAAACTGAATAAAACGAAAACTATAGTGATTATAAATATGATTTTTTCATAGTAGCATCTAAAAAAATGATACATTTATTTTTGGACGAATAAATATTTTTTCAGCTGTTTCTGTAAGTTGTGTGGGATACGTCTTTTTAAATACGAATTTTCTAAAACCAAAAAGGCCTAACAATGGTTTAGTGTGTATAGCTTGAAAGCAATTAAGGGCCATTCACACGGTCACACTTTACGTACGACAAGTCTAATGAAAAAGTAAAATGAAATTTCATCCGTATGACAAAAAAGAGAATAAAAGTCTTATGATTTATATTTTTTGTGTTTACACGATTGGTATAAAACAATAACAAAGTAAGATGGAACAGCTGTTTCACTTTTTTTGTATGTTTTTACATAAAAATACATCCCTGATCTAATGCGACTTGCTTGTTTTTTGAATCATTTCAAAAAATGAAGAGAGCCATACGACTGTCAAATTTTCCATCCGTATTTTCTCTCAATGTGTGATGGTTTCATTACATATTGCGTTTAGACGATCCCATCCGTTCTCTTCTACACAAAATTTTGACAGATCATATTACTTGTGTGCTCGTGTGAAGGGGGCTTTAATAATATAATTATACTGAATTTGGTATACATATAACATATGTTCTATTTGTCATAAATACAAACCTTATTGGAAAGGGCTAATATCGGTTCATAATTACATCTAATCTCCTGGAAAATCCGGAAAATGTTTGATTGCTAGAAAGTACGTTTACTATGAAATAATAGTGAACATATTTAACAAAAGTCTGCTTTAAGTGACCAAGAATCATACTGTAATGTTTTGTTAAGTTTAGTCCAATTTTGACTCTAGTTTTCATATAACAATCTCTGTCAGAAAATGACTATAATACACAAAACATTCTTAAAAATTATATTTAAGCGATAAATGAACTAAACTAGTATAAGCCTGAAAAAGTATTGTTTATTATATAACCCCTATCAAATTCAATGTGGATCAGACCACATTTGACCTCAGCCCATATCACATTTTACATTTATAATTGACTTACAAATAATCGAGAACTCAAATTATATGAATAACGGCTGTGCCGAATCATATATACCCTTCACCACAGTGTATTTAAAAAATAAAAATTCTATAAAATTTTAATTTATTTAATTTTGCCGTTTATATTAGGGATGCCAAACGGGACTGGCTTTTACAAATCCCGGGATTCGGGATTTTGAAAATTGCAATCCCGGGATCCCGGGATATTTCGGGATCCCGGGATTTTTCGGGATCCCGGGATTTTTCGGGATCCCGGGATTTTTCGGGATTTCGGGATTTTACGGGATTTTGGGATTACATAAATTTAATTATTTTATACATGAAAATCTGAAATCTTCATGTTTGTGAAGAAAATTGTTTAATCTTGTGAAAATTAATCGACAGAAGATAAATTATTTATTTTTCATAAAAAATTTGTTGAATTTTACCTTAATTCCGATGTATTTAAGCAATTTATTGATGAAAAACTAAATTTCTAAAAGAGGCTTTATATGGGAGCTAGGGTCAAATATGGGCCGATCCTCAAACATTTGGGAAGAGGCATGTAATTTTATATAAAGGTTAGTTATGCTGAATGTCATCGCGATACTAATGGTTATAAGTAAATTTTTGGACGTTTAAGATATTTTTTAATGGGGGCTAATGTCAAACGACGACTCAGAAAGCGATTCTGATTCGATCGGTATACTTTAAGGTGGGTGTAGGACCAATAGGTTATAATAAATATAACGTTCAATCCTTCGAATATCAGGTTAGATCATAAATGAACCTTTTCTTTGAAACATGTTATCTACATTCAGAACAATTTAATTTACCTTTACTGTTATCACTCAGATTTATAGAAAGCATTCCAGCAAAATTAAAACGAAGTACTTCCAAAAGAATACCATTTATCACCACTTTAAAAGTAGCACTAAGTGAATTTTTTAACCTTCTGAGGAAGTGATGTTTAAAGACTTCCGAAGATTGGAAAATAATTATATTTTTTCAAAGCTGAAGATATTTTTTTGTTCTTACATTCTTGGGAGATAAAACATTTTACTTTTCGGCTTCTGTTTTATTACATGTATCTATTACCCTTTATAGTTTTAAAATTATTTAAGGCAAATTAGTTGCATTCTATAATAATACAATTTCACTTTCGAATAACTTGCAAAAAAGGATCATAAAAATTACTTCTTGAGAATGACTTCAGAAGTAGTAAATTTGGAATCAAATAAAAAGGACATCCCTCCTATGACAAGCCTGTGTTAAAATCATCACTTCTTCAGTTATTTTTCAGTACTTCCATGGAGTAAATTCTACTTCTTTTTCGCTTCTTTGGAAGTTCTTTTTTTGCTGGGTTGTAAAGCAAAACATTCTAGATATCATTTAAAAATTTATTTTATATTTGACTGTGCCGAAATAAAATAAACAAATATTCCGGTATGTGATGGAATTCGAACAATTTGAAATCAATAGATTTGAAAAGGTATGATTAATTTCAATCGAGGAATGGTTTATTATTTCAAAATACTACGCAGACAACAAAATACTTTCCATTTAAGAGAATCAATTTAAAAAATATGATAATTTGTATGAAAAGCCGCAGAAATTGAATATTACACAATTTTTGTATTATTTTTGTAGATTCAAATCGATTCTATTTTAAAAATGAATCTCATTAAATTGCTGATTGGTCAATACATTAATATTAGCATCAAATTGGTTTTCAGAGGAGGTGCTTTTAGGATTTTTTGTGTTAATTTTGGTCCAAATTTATATCTACTATAGACAAAGAATGTGTATACTTTTTGGGTCTACGACGAAATGAAAAAATAAATTTGTATGTACTATATTTGGTATCATACCACTTTAAAAAATAAAAGGTTCAAAATGTACAAGAATAGCTGTGCTGAATAAGTCAAAAATAAACAAAGATCGTAATTTTGAAGCGAATTGAATGAAATTATGGCTCAAAAAAGAATTTAAAAAAATTTTTTAGTAATAAATCCCGGGATTCATTTTGAAAAATCCCGGGATTCGGGATATCCTAATCCCGAAAAAATCCCGGGATTTATTTTGCAAATCCCGGGATTCGGGATTTTCTAATCCCGAAAAATCCCGGGATTTTCGGGATCGGGATTTCGGGATTGGCATCCCTAGTTTATATCATTATTATAGCAATAGCAAAACGAACAACAACAACGCTAAACGAAATAAACACACACAAAAACAAAATACACAAGACAGTAAAACCAACAGACATCCAAACATACGAAACGAAATACACAAAAAAACAAAAACAAAATACACAACGCAATGAAACCAACAGAGATCCAAACATACGAAACTGAATAGACCAAAAAACAAAAACAATATACACAAGGCAATGAAACATACGAAACGTAATACTCACAAAAAAGCAAAAACAAAATACACAACGCAAAGAAGACAACAGACATCCAAACATACGAAACTGAATGCACCAAGAAACAAAAACAATACACAAGGCAATGAAACACACAGCCATCCAAACATATGAAACGAAATACTCAATGAATAAGCAGTGTTGTTGTTGTTGCTTATATCAAAGCATGAAAAAAATTGTCTTTTTATGAAATTTTCAGAGGTTGTCTCGGATTTTTGCTCATATTTCCGGTATTTACGGACCGATTTTGCTGATTTTAAATAGCGATCTTCTCGAAAGCATGTCTAACAGAATTATTGAAGATTCGGATCTCGCCGATATCTGGGGTCCTCTAAAAACTGATTTCAACAAACACACAGACGGACAGACAGACAGACGGACATAGCTTAATCAACTCCGCTACCTATAAGGATCCAGAATATATATACTTTATGGGGTCGGAAATTTATATTATAGAAATTACAAACGGAATGACAAACTTATACAGTGAATCAATTAAGTAATTTGCCTATGTAAAATTTTAGGTCTAAATTTAAACATAGTCTCTATAGGTCTAAATTTAAACATAGTGTTCTTTTAAGTTCGTATATGGACTTTGGAGATGATAAATGAGGGCTTTTTTTAATAATTCTTTGTGTTATTTCATCAATTTCTATATTTTATATTTTTTAATGATTGATTAAACATCTCATAATTGAATTTCATTTATTTATACTTGTTCTAAAAATCTAAACTAATTTTTTATATTGGAATTGCCTCATTATTTCCCTTTAAACATTTTTAACACAAATAACTACACAGTTTCACACAATAAGGATATGATTTTTGAAAATTACAATTGAAAAATACTTAACACGTGTCCTTTTAACAATTAAACAATAAATTCCAAAAAGCAATTAAAAAATAATTTGAAAAACCCAACGAAATTAACTGGAAATTTCAATATGCAAATTACTTTATTGACGTGCAAATTCTGATGAAAAATAATAAAATGCAACAACAAATGCACCAAAATTTTTATTTTAATATTTTTTCTTGGTTTTCCCATTCTTCACAATCTCTATTTTCAATTGGAAAACATAAATTTACTTTTTACCTGTTTTTTTGAATTTTATTTATGAACAAAAAACAAAATTCTCTTAAAAAAAGGTAGGCAAAAAACTTAGTTGATTCACTGTATATACCCTTCTCACGAAGGTGAAGGGTATAAAAACTAGTTTATTTTAAAAAATTGTTTCAATACCGCTATATTAAGATAAAACATTTGTTTTAAGAAAGAGATTTTCTTTATAAGATTTTATCTTGTATGTGGGCGTGGCACTTTGCTTACTAGAAATTTTAAAATAAAAAGCAGACTATAGTTTCTTTCAGACATTCCATTTTTATACCATATATATGGTAGGACTAGCTATACCCAGTGTTCTTCGCTACCCTCATCGTAATGAAATAAAATAAATATTATTGTAAATGTATATATATCTGCAATATCAAAAAGTCCCCTATTTAAATTTATGTTTATATATTCAATATTTTAGAAAACTCAAAAAGTACCAATGAAGTACGAAAAAGTAACAAAAGACCTCTTTTATTTAATTTCATGTTCCTAAGTTCAATATTATAGAAAATTAAAAAAGTACCAGTTGAAGAACGAAAAATTACCAAAGGGTCCCCTTTTATAGATTCTCATTAACTCCGGGCTCCACATGGTTAATTTCATGTTATAAAAAACACAAAAAGTACCTTTTGAAGAACGAAAAATTACCAAAAAGTCCTCTTTTATATGTTCTCACTTACTCCGGGCTCTACGTACTTAATTTCATGTTTCTAGGTTCAATATTATAGAAAATTCAAAAAGTACCTTTTGAAGAACGAAAAAGTGCCGAAAAGTCCCCTTTTATAGGTTATCACTTAATCTTGGCTGTACTTGCTTAATTTCATGTTTCTAGGTTCAATATTATAGAAAATTCAAAAAGTACCTTTTGAAGAACGAAAAAGTACCAAAAAGTCCCCTCTTATAGATTCTCATTTACTCCAGGCTCTATATGCTTAATTTCATGCTTCTAGGATCAATATTATAGAAAATTCAAAAAGTACCTTTTGAAGAACGAAAAAGTACCAAAAAGTCCCCTTTTATAGATTCTCATTTACTCCAGGCTCTACATGCTTAATTTCATGCTTCTAGGATCAATATTATAGAAAATTCAAAAAGTACCTTTTGAAGAACGAAAAAAGTACCAAAAAGTCCACTTTTATAGGTCCTCACTTAATTCGGGCTCTACATGTTTAATTTCATGTTTCTAGGTTCAATATTACAGAAAATTCAAAAAGTACCTTTTGAAGAACAAAAAAGTACCAAAAAGTCCCCTTTTATAGATTCTCACTTAATCCAGGCTCTACATGCATACTTTCATGTTTCTATTTTCAATATTATAGAAAATTCATAAAGTACCTTTTGAAGAACGAAAAAGTACCAATAAGTCCCCTTTTATAGATTCTCATTTACTACGGGCTCTAAATGCTTATTTTCATGTTTCTAGGTTCAATTTAATAGAAAACTCAAAAAGTACCAGTCGAAGGACCAAAAAGTCCCCTTTTATAGATTCTCATTTACTTCAGGCTCTACATGCTTAATTTCATGCTTCTAGGATCAATATTATAGAAAATTCAAAAAGTACCAGTCGAAAGACGAAAAAGTACCAAAAAGTCCCCTTTTATAGATTCTCATTTACTCCAGGCTCTACATGCTTAATTTCATGCTTCTAGGATCAATATTATAGAAAATTCAAAAAGACGAAAAAGTACCAAATAGACCCCTTTTATAGATTCTCATTTAATAAGGGCTCTACATGCTTAATTTTATGTTTCTATGTTAAATTTTATAGAAAACTCAAAAAGTACCAGTCGAAGGACGAAAAAGTACCAAAAAGTCCCCTTTTATAGATTCTCATTTACTCTGGGCTCTACATGCTTAAATTCATGTTTCTAGGTTAAATTTTATAGAAAACTCAAAAAGTACCAGTCGAAGGACGAAAAAGTACCAAAAAGTCCCCTTTTATAGATTCTCATTTACTAAGGGCTCTACATTCTTAATTTTATATTTCTAGGTTAAATTTTATAGAAAACTCAAAAAGTACCAGTCGAAGGACGAAAAAGTACCAAAAAGTCCCCTTTTATAGATTCTCATTAACTAAGGCCTCCGCATGCTTAATTCCATGTTTCTAGGTTAAATTTTATAGAAAATTCAAAAAGTACCAGTCGAAGGACGAAAAAGTACCAAAAAGTCCCCTATTATAGATTCTCATTTACTCTGGGCTCTACATGCTTAAATTCATGTTTCTAGGTTAAATTTTATAGAAAACTCAAAAAGTACCAGTCGAAAGACGAAAAAGTTCCAAAAAGTCCCCTTTTATAGATTCTCATTTACTCCGGGCTCTACATGCTTAATTTCATGTTTCTAGGTTAAATTTTATAGAAAACTCAAAAAGTATCAGTCGAACGACGAAAAAGTACCAAAAAGTCCCCTTTTATAGATTCTCATTTACTAAGGGCTCTACATGCTTAATTTCATGTTTCTAGGTTAAATTTTATAGAAAATTCAAAAAGTACCTTTTGAAGAACGAAAAAGTACCAAAAAGTCCCATTTTATAGATTCTCATTTACTCCGAGCTCTACATGCTTAATTTCATGTTTCTAGGTTTAATTTAAAGAAGTACCTGTGTAGAACGAAAAAGTAGCGAAAAGTCCCTTTATTATTAATTTTATGTTTCTATTTCAATATCATAGAAAACTCAAAAAGGACCAGTTGGAGAATGAAAAGTACCAAAAAATATCACTTGATACCGGGGTTCCAAATAACACCCCATTAGGATATTTAGTGTTTCTAAATTTAAAAATTTTATCTAAATTGGATCATTGTGGTTGAATAAAATCAAATTTCCCGTTTTTACCCCTTTTGGTACTTTTTTCCTCCCCATTAACGAAATAAAAATTCTATTCCAAAAAGTTGCAACATCGTAGTGGGAGCCTGTTATTATGTATTCATATGTATAAGTTAATAAACCAAAAACAATGTTTTATGAAAAAAGTACCAAAAATAGGTACAATTTTAACCCCTTAAACGTCCGAATATCCAAAAAGTACTAAAGTCAAAAATATTTTTTGAATGTGCACTGGTTTAAAAGATACATGGGGTGCGAAAAAAGTACCAAAATACAGTTTTTACCCGTTTATTCCCTAAAGGGGCCGAATTTTAAAAAAGTACCAGACACCTGTCCGTTTATTTTTTAAATGAACGGCGATAAGCTTTAAACTGTTTTTGTATCTTTTCTAGTTTAGGAGATATAAGGTTACCGAATTTACCCGTTTTTACCCTTTTTTACCCCCTAAACATTCGAATTTCCAAAAATCCCGTCTTAGTGGATCTATTTGGCGGGAGAACAACCTCCTGTCCAAATTTCAGCTCTTTAGCTTCAACCGTTTAGGCTGTGCGATGATGAATCAGTCAGTGAATCAGTCAGTCAGTCAGTCAGTCAGTCAGTCAGTCAGTAACGTTAGAATTTTATATATATAGATGTAGATGTAGATAATGTATTTATTTTTAGTTATTTTTAACTAAGCAACAAAAAACTTCGTATTTTGCAAATTAAAGAAACTTTGCCTGACTGCTTTTAGGGCGTATGAGTAACATGAATTATTATGTTGGCAAATTGTCAGTTAAATTTGAATATAATATTGTAAATATTTAGCAGTTTGAAATTGTAATATCTGTAGTTTTTCATTTTTCTTGTGTTTATACAAACAAATTCTTGCAATAAAATATGACTTGAATTCTTTGGCGCACTAATAAACATTGATGTCATTCGAACATATTTAATAGATATGCATAATATTATGTATGTATACATATATGTATGTATGTATATGTGTGTATATATATATACTATACATACATAAATATATACGTATTAATAGCCAAAGACTCACATTGTGATAAAGAAGAAAAAAAAAACACTTAAAAGTGTCGCAGTAACGATTTTAAGCATTTGTCCATAGGTGGCGGAAATAGCGAATAAATTTGAGCCAAAATCTAAATTTTTGATCATTTGTGCACTCAATCTTGGGCCAAAGTAAATTTTTGATGGCAAATGATTCCTCAATGCATTTTCTCCACGTCTGATATAAATGTTGTGCTCTTAGTATATGTGTTTGTTAATTTTATTGAACTAGTTTAACTATATGTCTGCACTAATATCTCTTATCTTATCCCAGGAAAATGAACAATCTGGGAAATTTTAGACAGCTAAGTGAAAATTGGCGTATAGCTTCTTAGCATAATTAGTTATGGAATACAAGTTACCGAAAATATCGTCTGCGCTAAGCGATTTTTAAATTAAGGTGGCCAAAATTAATTATTCAAAAACTATAAGACCGATTTTCGGCATAGTGATTTCTTACATATTAAAGAAGAAATGTACTAAAAATTAGACAAATTCGCCTACAGGCACGCCCACTTCTTAATAACCCAATTAGGTCCAATAGGGAAAAATATTCAATTATTTTAAAATATTTATTTTTCACTTTTATTAATTTTTTAATTTTAAAACAAATTCAAATTCAACTTGAAATTTAGCATTCGCATTACTATAATTTTCACTATCTCTATTCATATATAGTAAGCATAAGCTAATTTTCGGGTTAGGTCGATTATTTTCTTAAATGAAATTATTTTTGACGAATTTTAACTTATTGCCATCATTGTTAAATCTTTTGACAATAAACTTATTTTTCTGTATGAGGAGTAATATGAGAGGTACATAGGTACATAAAACTAACCTATGCCAAATTTCATATGAAACAAATTCCTAATTTTAAAATGAAATAAGTTCCCATCTGGAGATTAAAAAAATAAAAAGTATATTATAAAAAATAGGTCGCGCATACATTTGAATGGAGCTCCAATGTTTAATACATTTCAGTTTAATCGCTTAATAATGATTTCCTAAATAGCCGGTCTACGGCCTGGCGTAGCCATTTTCTTTTCTATGGTATGTCCAACAACGGCTTCGCTTAATAAATATTTTCTAAATAGACGGCCTACGGCCGGGGCAAGGATTTACCACTTTATAATATGTCCAATACCAGCTTCGCTTTCCTAAGATTTCCAAAAAAGCTGGCCTATTTTTGGAGATTAATTTCATTTGAAACAAATTCCCAATTTTAAAATGACATAAGTTCCCATTTAAAAATTCGACATCTGGAGAACAAGTCGGTTTTAGTAATATTAAAAAAATAGAGTTGGGCTTCAAAGTTTAATACATTTCAGTTTAATCGCTTAATAAAGATTTCCTTCAAGAACTTACTACTCTATGGTATATCCAACAACGGCTTCGCTTAATAAACATTTTCTAAATAGCCGGTCTTTGGCCGACCACAAGGATTCGCTTAGTAAAGATTTCCTAAATAGCCCGCCTAAAGCCGAAAGCTCTTGATACACGGAGAGTGTTTTCTTAGCGAAGCCGGTGTCCAATGTACCCCAGAGGAGAAACCCTATGGCTATCACGCATATATATTTTTATTTCGTTTGATAAAAGTAATATAATGAATTAACTCCCCAAAAATATTTTTAGGGTTTTATTTCATTTTTGAATTTTGAAGAATTATTCGTAATGAAATAACTCCTCATTTTAAATGTGAAATAATGCCCCAAAAAGTGAAATAAATCCCCAAATTTCGTTGTTGTTGCTTTATGAACAAATTTTTAGGTAGTTATTTCACTTTTGTTTTGGGGACGCCTTTTGGTCATTATGCTTATGAACAGGTACAGCGAAATAGCTCCTAAATGAAATAACTCCCATGAAGAAAATGAAACAACTTCCAATTCCTCTAAAAATTAGCCTTAAAAATGAAATAACGTCTAAAGTATAAAATGAAATAATTCCCAACAATTGGGAAATTTGGAATTCTAAAAATGTAAGTCCCAAAAAATAGCTCCTAATGAAACAATTACCAAAATATATGAAATATTTACCATGACGAATTATTTTTTTTATAAAATAACTTCCAATGAAAAATTTCCAAGTGAAATAACCCCCAAATCCTTAATAAAATGTTCGAGATACCCCAGAGTTTAAAATTCTTGCGCCCGGCCGAAGGGCGGCTGTCCAAGGCACTTAAGGAAATTCAAAATGCATTATCTAGCTAAGTTTGAAAAATTATTACCACAAAATTAAATAACTCCCAACGAGATTGAAATAAGTTCCAATTTTTACAAAATGTGCATAAATGAACATTGTGATACTTTTAAGTTCATAATTCCACGTTAAAAAATGTCTTGATGCCCATGAGCATAGTGACTTAAGTTCATAGCCTGGAAAGAATGAATTCTATTTGGAATACCATTCTTTCATATCATTCGTTCAATTTAAATTCTAATTCATTGGGTTTTCATTGCCATTGAATTAATTCCTAAGATCAACGAATTCAATTGTATGATCATTCTTATTTGTTTAATTCCTTTTATTACAAATTGAATGAAAGAAACAATTTGTAATTAAATTTTTAATATACAGAATGTTTTTAAATTATAAAACTAAACTTTCATTCAATCTATTTCAAATTGAATGGTTGAAAAATGTTTTAATTCAATTTGTAATACATAGATTGAATTCAAACTAAATCTTTATCATTCAGAGGGAATGAAAAAATCAAGATGAATTGAAATTTATTTGAATTCAATTTGTAACAGATTGAATGCAAACAAAATTAATTCATTCAGAAGGATTTGAGCATTCTATAGGAATTAATCATTAGAGAATTATTTTTTGGGATTTGTTCCATGGACCTATTTCGCATTTTTTGGTACTTAAATTTGTAGAATTCCAACAATTTCATTTTACACTTTCATTTTTAAACATAATTTTTAGAGGAACTGGGAGTTATTTCATATTCTTCATGGGAAGTTATTTCATTTGGTACCCTTTTCACAGATCAATAAATCAGTTAATTATAAGTTATTTAATTATTAACCGATCAAAACAAAAACCCATTGGAATAACCCATTAGGAACCTCATTAAATATAATTTATATATTAATAACCTCCATCCATTGTTTTATTTTAGGCTATTGCTGGCGAGATTGGAATGGATAATATTTTGGATAATATTGCTAACTCATTATTCAATGGTTTGCTACCCGCTGACTGGCGTAAATTAGCTCCGGACACTTGTAAACAGTTGGGCGCTTGGCTAGAACACTTACAGGTAGGTCCGACAAGTGTTCCGGACTTATTTTATTTCTTTGGATTTTAGAAAACTTATTATCAATTTCATAATTTCTCAGTGAATTATTCATAGAATACAGAGGAATAACTTTTTATAACCTAAAAATCGTATATACATGAGTTATATAAAGAAATATTACAATAACTTTATATATCTTAGATTTTCATCAATTCGTTTTTATTTTTTACTTTCTTCTGCCTTCACATTATTATGGTTAGAGGCGTGCAACTCAATTCAAGTATTGGTCAATGTCGGGCGAACCGTTGGTAATGTGGCTCTCTGGTTTACACATTCCACAAAGTTATTTAACAGCTTTGATTCAAGTATGTATACTCGTTTATTTCACAAATTAATTAAAGAAATCATGTGTGTAAGTTAGAGTTTCCCGATGAACAGCCTTTTTAGGAATCTCATGTAGGAATACCTCTCAATCGATAGATATTAATTTACTAAACACGACAAAAATAATTTGTTTTGTTTTGTTTTTTTTTTTTTTTTTGGAACGGTCCTCAGTTCCTTACCAGCGATTAAAAATCCTCACCTGACTTAAGCTGAAGATATCTTGAGGGATATTTTCTATCCTTTAGGAAAGTTTAAATTTGTTGGACTGCGTAATTTATTAAGGAAATTAATTAAAATTATTAGAGATATATCCCAATATGATGAAAACAAAATTTACTTTTAACGACTCATTCAAAAGATTTTTATAAAATAAAACAAGATGAATAAAATAAATACTTTTTTCTATGAATAAATTTAAATAATATAACATGAGAATAATAATAATACATAATAGCAATTTTACAGGTTGCCTGTCGCAAAAATGGATGGCCATTGGACAAATCCCAGATGTATACCTGCGTTACAAAATTTGTCGATCCTGACGATATTGAAGAAAGACCAACTACGGTAATTATCATATTTATGTATTAATATGGTAGAACCTATTATCTTATATACATACGTATGTATGTACGTTTTTAACAATTTTATTATTAGGCATCACTCGATATTTTTGAAATTGTGATATCATACCTTTATTGAAAGTTTTTGGATCAGCACTAATATACATACATATATATTTGTCATTCCTTTTATAATTCCCACATTATAATTTTCAGACCCTATAAGGTATATTCTGGATCCTTATAGATGCGGAGTCCATTAAGCCATGTCCGTCTGTCTCTCTATCTGTCTGTTGAAATACATTTTCTGAAGACCCCAGATATTTCTGGGATCAACATCTTCAATAATTATATAATACTTACATGCTTTCGAGAAGTTTCCTATTTAAAATCAGCAATATGTGTTCGTAAATAATGGATAAACTTATGAGCAAAACTTCGGGGCAGCTTTTTTCAAACTCACTATGGTGAATGATATATAAGATTAGGCAAAGACGGATATTAAACGCTTTCTTGTATAATATTTAATTAAAGAAAAAGCTGTTACATAGACCCGTAAAACTTTTGCATTTTTGAAGAAAATTCAACAAAAAGCCAACATATTATAACTGAACCCACAAGTATTGCTTTTTAGCTCATAATTCTGTTAATTATAATACCGTCCCATAAAAATGGGCAGATTTAAAATTAATATAAGCCTAAACCATACTATCGATTTTCATAACGATTGGACCTCTAGATCCCATACAA
Organism: Lucilia sericata; assembly: GCF_015586225.1. Classification (NCBI taxonomy): domain Eukaryota; kingdom Metazoa; phylum Arthropoda; class Insecta; order Diptera; family Calliphoridae; genus Lucilia; species Lucilia sericata. The sequence goes on from NW_023995030.1 coordinate 65,925, forward strand.
AGTTTAATTTCAGACAAACACATAAACGTCCATAACTCACTTATAAATCCTAAGTGAGTCATAAAATATGGCATAAATAACTTTTATATGAATATAAATCCCACCCCGCATCTCTGCAGATTTGAACTTAGTCACTATATAATATGTACCAGTTTTTTATATTTATCTACAAAGGGCTTAAACATGTACATATGTGGGTCCGTCATGTCCGACAGAAATTTTTATTTAAAGGATAATTCGAACAATTTTTGTCAAATAATATTTAAAAAGTTATTTTTGCGAATATTTTATTATATTATTGAATAAAAATTACGTTAAAATTCCGTAACACATAATTTGAAGCATTGATGCGAATAAGGGCGTTTTTCGACAGTATAGTGTTCATCTGGTCTATTTACATTTATGTATTTCTAATGAGATAAATTGAGAAATCCAAAGTTTTCGCCAAAATATTTAGCTTCAAAAGAACGCTTTTAATTAGTCGTAATGTTCTATGCCCGACTTCTGATATCTCGGATCATTCCCCAAAATCTGAAATTGTGATTATACAAGAATTATGAACATTTAATTATATATATAAAAGTGAGCATTTTAAAAGCTAATATTTCATATAATCAAATGCACTTTATTCCAGTATAGCTACAATTTTAGATTTTGGGGAAGGATTCGAGATATCAGAAGTTGCGCATAGAATATGACATCGTTTTAAAAAATTGCGTGAAAAAGTGAAAATAGCCACAGTCAAGCCATACTAATTTCTAGGCGTGGCAAAAAAGTATTTTTTATAATTTTGGAAATGTTATTAACATATCTTTAATCGTAGGAGTTGACTGACTCAACTTTTTTTTCAACCCACCCTAATATATACCCTTATTCCATTTTAACAAAATTTCAAGTGTCAATTTTTGCAAGTTGTGATTTGAAATTTTTTCTGAAAATTTTCAACGGGATAACTATGAATGATATCTAATGATATATTTTAAAAGTTTATCAAAAATATTTATTTTTAAAGTTGTATGCTGTTTTTATGCTATCCTGTAAAATTTCCCAAATGGTTTGTTTATACGCCCTTATTCTGCTCCATGCTTCATTTGTAAAAATTTGAGATATTTTAAAATATTTGTGTTTAAAATATGATACCTCCAGGTTTAAAAGTCAATCAATTAATCTGTTTTTTTTATCTATAACCAAAGAATATAAAGAAATTGGGGCATGTCAGTTGGTACCTTTTAATACTTTTTATTGTATAAACATATCTTTTAAATTTCTTTAATGAATTATTATTATCTTTTGTTTTTCTGTTAAATATCGAGTGAAAACAAAAAAATTTTTAAGTTCGAGAAATTAACAAATTGTTCAAATTTATCTTTGAATTTTAGAAATTAATAGACAACATGGTATTGTTATGAACTTCATATAACACTGCCAAATTTCAACCAGTTCGGACAAAGGGAACTAGTTTTATCAGCTTTAAAATTTTTTCGAACATAATTTTTTTAATTGTTTTGAACACAAAGAATATTTTAAGAGCATATTTAAAATATGGTTCAAAATAAGCTTTAACAAAATTACTTTGATTTTTACATACAAATTTAAAACTACTTTCAACTAGTTTTTGATAAAAACTAATCACAACCCAATAAAATAACTAAAACCACAACTTCCAGCTCTGAATGAGCTTTTATAAAAGAAAATGTCAAAAAGAAAAACATAAATATTTTACATGTTTTCCAAATTTACAGAAATTGTATTGAAAACAATATTATTTTATGTTAATTTAAATAAGAAAACATTATTGGATTGATTTCGAAAAACAAGTAAGAAAGTAGTCCATATTCGCCTTTGTCGAATCTTATATAACCTTCACCATAGTGTGTTAAAAAAGATTATTTTATAAAATTTCAATTTATTTCATTTTCTGACTTTACCATTACTTTAGCAATAACAAAACAAAAAACAAGTAAGAGTGCTATATTGTGCTGAATCTTATATACCCTTCACCACAGTGTATTTAAAAAATATCAATTCTATAAAATTTTAATTTATTTCATTTTTCCGTTTATATCATTATTATAGCAGTAGCAAAACGAACAACAACGCTAAACGAAATAAACACACAAAAAAACAAATACACATGGAAGTCAAACCAACAGACATCCAAACATACGAAACTGAATGCACCAAGAAACAAAAACAATATGTATACAAAAGGCAATGAAACACAAACATATGAAACAAAATACTCAATGAATAAGCAGTGTTGTTGTTGTTGCTTATATCAAAGCATGAACAAAATTGTCTTTTTTATGAAATTTTCAGAGGTTGTTTCGGATTTTTGCTCACATCTCCGGTATTTATGGACCGATTTTGCTGATTTTAAATAGCGATCTTCCCGAAAGCATGTCTCACAGAATTATTGAAGATTCGGATCTCGCCGATATCCTCTAAAAACTGATTTCAACAAACATACAGACAGACAGACGGACATGGCTTAATCGAGACTCTGCTATCTATAAGGATCCAGAATATATATACTTTATAGGGTCGGAAAATTATATTATAGAAATTACAAACGGAATGACAAACTTATATATACCCTTCTCACGAAGGTGAAGGGTATAACAACAACAATTAACGCCAAACGAAACAAAAACAAAATACACAAATCATTAAAACCAACACATACGGTTTTTTCCAATAAGCAATGCCCAGCAGTTCGACGGTACAGTGCCGAACTAACCACTTGACATACCACTTATGGTGGTATGTGGTGAACAATTGAAGATTGGATTATTTAAGATTTGGACCCCAAAGATACATGGGGTCTTGAGAAAATTTATTTCAACAGACACACAGACGGATATGGGTTAATCGACTCCGCAATCTTTAAGGACCCAGGATATACTTGTTATACTTTATAGGGTCGGAAATCTAATTGCAGAAATTACAAACGGAATGACAACGCTTCAATAGCATATCAAAATCATCGAAATTTTAAAATTTTTCAGAAAAATTTCAGATTTTTTATATTTTAACACAATTGAATTTAATACAATTCGTTGAAATTAATACATAATAATCCTCAATAAAATTTACCGAAACGGTTTTTTCCGTTTGTCAAAATTCAAACCAGATCGAATTTTATTTGAATTTATCGAAACCTACGTAAGCTACCAAAACATTGCAAAATAATGTAAAAATTAAAAATTTTTAAATTCTAAAAATTTTCCGAAAAATTACAACATTCGTAATAATTTAGGAGTCGTATACAAAATTGTGTTATGTCATTGAAATCGTCTTTCAAAGACTAAATTTGGTTTATTTGCCAAAAATATGAATAAATCAGAAAAACCTTAAAAAGGACCTTTTTATCCTTTGATCCAGCTCACCAAATGTTGAGGCCAGGACAACAATTTTGATAATTGGTATCTTAGAATGAACTAAATTTTCATTTTCGGTGGGAACATCAGCAACTTCAATTTTGGAGTCACCCTAATATATACCCTAAAAATTATTCAATTAATCGAGGAAAAAAATTAGCTTTTCTTCGAAAGAATAAAAAATTTCCAATATAGAATAAAGAATAATTCGATTAATCGAATATTCGAATAATATTTTAATGTTACTTTTTACGAATATTTTATTAGTATTAAACAAAAAATTACGTTAATATTTTGTAAAACAAATACTAAATCTAAAGATCTGTTTTAATAAAAGAAAACGTATATTATTTTCAATTTATAAAAAATTTTATTTTACAATGTTCATGTTAAAAATATAATGCTTTCAGTTTTAAAAGTGATTGTCTGCATTTGTTTTTAAAATATTTGCAAGTAAAATGGTTCAAAATTAAATCGGTTCTTTAAGTCTTAGATTTAGGTTCGATTTTATTGCTTTAATAAAATCAGATTTCGATCAACTTTGTATTAAGAAAACTATCGATAACATTGCGTTTTACACAGAATAGGCATAGTTTTGAAATACATTGATAAATAAGTACAGTTCTTATATAAAATAGTTTGTAAAAATATGCGCAAACTTGGAAAAGGGTGCAGGACTAAAATCAAAAATATGTTAGCTGATAACTACACACACACATATTTCTCTAGGTTAGTTAAAAATCGTATATATCATTATAGAGGCCTCAGCTTCCACTTTTATATACGTTGAGAAATTTAAAATCGGCTGAGATTCAACTAAGTTACTGACATATAAGTGTGTTAATGTATGGAAACCCGGCAAGGCAAGTTTCAATAACCTTTCAGAAAAACAGTGTCTTTTTCCAGGTATATATTTTTCTCGCAGTTTTATTTATATTTTATTAAATTATTCGATAAAAAACTTCTATTCGTTATTCGTTCGATAATCGAATAATTTTTAATATTTAATCGACTACTGAAATTAAAAAATGTCGAATAATTTTAAACGCGAATAATTGACAACCCTAGTATTTACCCCTTTTCCCATCTCCAGCTATAGTGTTATAGTCCATTCAACAAACGGACGGACATGGCTAGATCAGAATGGAACCATGAAGGAATATGAAGGCAATTGACTTTAAGTAAAAAAATCTTTATTTTTAAACAAAATCTAAAAATTAATAAAATATTTTTTTGATTAACAAAAAAAAATTTAAAAATAAATTGTTCATAAAAAGTAAATTAAAGTTTTTTTTTAATTTTATAGAAATATGGATTATTTGACTAAAAGTAAATTTTCTTGAGATCTTCATCAAACTATACGCCATGTCATAGTCATTAATTTGAGATCAAGATTAAGAAATCGGATATCTAGTTTAGAAAAAATACATATGATATTAAACTTTAAACTGAATTGGAGAACATTATTTTTTTTATTTGTGCAAATTATGTATGTACTGAATTTCATCGAAATTGGAGAGGGTCATGTTCAAAATTGTCCATTTTAAAATTTCTTAACAGCTTTTGTACTACAAAATTCAATTAAGAAAACTACTGGTTTCTGATTATTTTTAGGGCTGCTACATAACTGGTCTTTATATAGAAGGCGCTCGATGGGATTTAGAGCGAATGCAACTATATCGTTCGCATCCTAAAATTCTAGTTGAAGAATTACCAATATTGTCTGTAGTTCCTATAGAGTCTCACAGACTTAAACTACAAGTATGTCTAAATATGTATATTATATACTTAATTTTTAAATATTTAATTGACATCATAAAATCATTATTTAAATTTTTAGAATACATTCCGTGCGCCAGTTTACACGACATCTCTCAGACGTAATGCCATGGGAGTTGGCCTTGTATTTGAAGCTGATCTTGTGACTTCGGAGGACTTGAGCCATTGGGTTTTACAAGGTGTTTGCTTGACGCTAAATAAAGACTGATTCCATTGTTTTCCAAATCAAACTTTATTGCAATTATGGTTTCACATAAAAGGTAGACATTTTATCTTAGTCCCTTAATAAATGTCTTTGATTAATTTATTTCATAGTTTAAATTAAAATAAATTTAATTCGAAGAATTAAAAAATATGTACATATGAATACACGAATAAAACTTTTCATAAAGCTTTTTATTTTCATTAGCTTTTTATATTAATTAAAAATTTTCTTTCTTATTTAACTTTTTGTTAAGTGACTATCGGAAGATTAACGTATTGTTAAAAAATTTCACTAAAATCGAGAAATGGAAAGGGAGCGTTTAGTGAAGTACAGTGGACGTCCACTAGTACGAATTATATAGTGTCAGGCCCTTTCGTAATACCGAAAAATTCGTATTATTGAACAACACATTTTGTATGTTTAAATTCAAATAATACACATAAAATATTGGATTTTATTTATTTTTGTTTTATTTTTCATGAAAAATTACATAACGGAACAAAATATAATAAATGTGTATTATTTTAAATAAATTTCTTGTACATAAACAGGCATAAAAGGGACATATTTACGTATATGAATTGTTAATTTTGAAAGTATCGTGAGTCCAATGGTTGAAATGAGATATATGTAGAAGGTATTAAATTTTAATGTTTTTAAAAAGATGTGTGCCAAAGACAATTTGCAATTTACATATGTGTTCTAAAATGTATTAAAATGTTCAGATTACATAAAACATTTATTAGAAACTTGAATGGAATATACCACAATTCTCTAATTTATAATTTTCTCTTAAAAATTAGAATAGTTATCCTTAAACCCATTGTTTGGAATGTGGAGTCACACTACTTTCAAAATTAACAGTTCATACATACATACATATGTATATAAATATCATTTTACTTATTAAAAAATCCATCATTTAACATCGATGTTTATTACATTGTAAAATGATTCTTACGGCTTTTTCAATAACAGCGCTTTTGAGGCTTCAATATTGTTCTCAGCAGAGTTATTGTCGGGAACTAATAAAATACTTTCCTCATTGGCGTTATCATCCAATTTAATTTCTTCTCTTGGGTCATCAAAATTCCAATAAAATAAATTAATAACACTAAATAATTGTTGATTTGTAAATATACATGCAGTAAATTGTGTGTATAGGATTTTTAAAAATACAAAACACTTGTAATAAATACAAAAAAAACTTCAAAATTACTGAGCTTAAGGTGAATGATACAGAAATAATAAAATAAAAACATAATAAAAACTTCATTCATACGTAAATAAAACCAAAATTCCCATAAAAAATGCGTTATTCGTACTATCGAACAGAAAAATTGTGACTTTATTCGTACTATAGAGTAGACAATGCAACAATTTTGCCATTCGTATTATTGGATATTCGTAATAAAGAGTGTACGTACTATTGGACGTCCACTGTAATGCGAAAATATGTATTTTTTTGTTTTTAGTAATGCGAGTGAGCAGTTGAATAAAGCTATAAATAAATACATATGCAACAGCAGGCAGTATACAGGTGTTGTCGCTGTCTTCATTATATACTAGGGTGATCGATTATTCGACATTTTTTAAAAACCGGTTTTCGAATAGTTTGAACCATGGTAAAAATAAAGAAGGTAGTGTCATTCTCTCTATATTTTTTAAAATTCTATATCTGACATGCTTAAGGATTTTGACGTTTTCAAAAAAATAGTAATACCATATTAATTTAAAATTTTCCCATATATTTGAAGTTTATGAAAAAATTTAATATATAATTTTCATTCATTTGGAAAATATTGAAAAATATAAAAACGTTTACTTTTAAATTGGAATTAAAGGGAAGATCTTAATTTTCAAATATTAAAAAGCTAATTTGTGAACATTATTTTAAGAATAACCAAGAATGAGTTGCATTTTCCCCAACTGCGAAAATGCCAAATATTTTTGCAAAAATTTAAGCATACATTTTTTTAAAGTCCCTACATTACCCAACAAACGACAACAATGGCTAGATATATGTAAAATTTCCGAAGAAGATTTGCCAAAAGAGCCAATGGTATGCTCCGACCATTTCCTTAAAAGTAATATTTCAGTTAATGCAAAACGTGTAAGATTGGATAGAAATGCTGTGCCAATGACCACAAGGTAACTTTAAAATACTAATTGATCCTACTTTATACATACATATAAATCTAATTATTTTTATAGATTACAGGAGATCAAGAAACTGAGCAGTTTTTGGAAAATATTTATAAATTAAATGATATAGAATTTGTTGGTTTGGAAAATTTTGCTGGCTATATAATTTAAAAAATGGGTCTTACCGAATTTGGATTTAGAACATCGGAAGAAAAAGATGAAAATTATTCGTATATAAATTTATTGTCAGAGGGTGGATTATACAAACCAAACACAAGTTTTTTAAGCCTTTTGGAACGTTTAAATTCAATATTTTTAACATTTAATGAAAATTCTTCTTCAAGTAGCCCAAATTATATGCTAAATTTGTTGCACAAAACTAATGTAAATTTGGACAAAAAATTGTTAAAAGGTTTTATATTGGGAGAACATATTTTCGAATTCGGTTTTTAAACCGCCATTTAAATGATACAAAATATTTGAATAGTAATAAAAAAATGAAAAAAATTATTACTTAATATACCAATAAAAATAGTCACGTGTTTTAATTACATATAAGAAAGCGATAGTTAGGAGTTGAAAAAATAACTTCCAAAATAACGTAATAGTACATTATTATTTAAATTGTAAATTTTAAATTACACATTTTTGTAAAAATTTCTCGAAAATCAAAATCATTTTTAAGAATGTGGCAACGCTTTATATAATGCTTACAAAAAAACTAAACTTCAAAAATCCTTATTTGATAAAAAAAAAATTTGATTGACACTACCTTCTTTATTTTTACCATGGTTCGAACAGTTGACATTTGAAAAAAACCGGTTGACATTTTTCAAATTTAGAACGTCTAAAATTGACTTGTAACCATTTGTATCGCAATGAAACTCAACATAATTAACTATTATTTAACAATATATCCTTTTCCCAAATTTAATGAGGATCGGCCCATCTTTGACCTATACTCCTATATAAAGCCTCATTTAGAAAATTTGTTTTTTATCAATAAATTGCTTAAATACTTTGGAATTAAGGTAAAATTCAACATAAAAGTTTCTTTGTGAAAAATTAAAATTTTTAAAATATACTCATGGTGTAGGGTATTATATGGTCGGCCATGCCCGACTATACTTTCCTACTTGTTTAATTTGAAAAATCAACGTTTATGCTTAAATTTGATTAATAAAACATGACCCGAACTGATTTTTAACAGTTTAAAAGATTATAACTTTAGATCTAGTCGTCTGATTTATATTTCTTCAATGTAAAGAAATTGGAGAAAAGTATGACACTTTGTTAAACATTAGGAACTGTGTAATCCTAGCTTATTCTAAAATCCAGGTTAAACAATTTTCATAGGCATTCCAACACTTCCATAATAGTTTATCTGCAAATTAATTATTGTAATTGGAACCTAATCTTAATTTGATAAAATTTTATCAAACAGTTATTCCAATAAATTTTACAAATAAAATTTCTTAATTAATTAGGAAAATAAAAAAATTATAACCTAAGGTGCGTTAGAAAAATATTCTTTAGTGCCTGAACCTGGGCTGTATTATTAAATTTAATAATCTTTGAATACAAAGCAAATAAAAATATTTGAAACCGGTTTTTAAAAATTAAAAAAAAACAGGTTATTCGATATTCGAAAAATAAACATTAAAAAAACCGACATTGGTAAAGCAGAAAAAACCGGTTGAAAAACTGAATTGATCATCCTATTATATACACTTTGCTGATTTCATGGCGACATTTACTGCTAACAGCAGTTTTTGACATGTTGCTGTGTTGCCAGCTGTTGTCTATGTGTTTTTAGCATAAAGAGATGAGAAATTACATTTGTTCGTGGGAATGAGATGAATAAAAACAGCATATTATATTATTTGTATACGGTGGAGTCGGGATAGAGTGAACACACAGACATCGTTAAGTCGAATCTGAAAGTGTTTTTGAGACGATTGAACATCCTCAGATAGGTGAGGAATTAACATTTTTGTTACACAGAGAAAACAGATTCGTTGCCACAACAGAATTTGTTTCCAATCGAATTTGGTCGGTTACAACAACTACCACATAAATTGGTTGCAATTACCGAATATTTCATTTGTTAAAATTATGTTTTTAGAACACAAGTAAGTTGTTAGCACCGAATTATCGATTGAAGTCATTGATTAAGTAGTTGTCATAATTACTTATTTTAAAATACAATTCGGTTACGGTGACCGAAACTATCAATATTAGTAACCAATAAAAATACTCGTATTGTTTTATATTTATTTGATTTTTTTTATTTCCTAGTAGATATGCATGTACATATAATTTGTTTTTAGATTTTAAATTCAATCCTTACTGTACGTTCATAAATCCATTGATAGCGCGAAACTGCAATATTTTAAATAAAACGTACTTTGCAGTATTTCTTGTTTCATATTTACATATTGTTACAGATCTTACTAATTCACAAAACCTAATGTATTTATGAACGTACTTACAGTTTTTAGTTTACGTCTACATTTCTACTGAAAAGAAACATAATAAAATATTTGGAATTGACAATTTACATATATGATGCCAATCTTATTCGCGATGTCCACCAGATCATAATCACAGGCAGGTGAAAATAAGCCTTCTTTAACCATCGATGTATTTGATGCAATTTATGGTTGGTATATACATATTTCCTTGGGTAATTGGGGTTGCGGGCCAATTTTAATGTCTTACGTACACAGGTAATGAAAGCGCTCTTGATAATATCGGTCTAAGTCTTTTTAGCCTTCAACAAAGCTACAGCCTTAGCCTTCGTGGAACCGTTTTGTACCTTAGAGCCAGGTTTGGTAGCAACTTTATTGTACTTAGCAGCAGCACGAGCCATGGAGCTTCTTGTCAGCAGCAAGCTTCTTCTTGCTAGGAGCTTAGTATCAAAGGCGGGTTTTGCTGCAGATTGCCTTTTTCCACCAGCCGAAACCTCCTTCTCTAGGAAGGAGGTTTCCGTTGGCTTTTCTATGAAAAAAAAGAATTGTAGTAATGATATAACACTAAAAACTACACAGCTTACACACATTTGTAGTTGAGCTGATCTTGATATTAGGAGTTTTCAAATTTAAGATGATCAATTGTAGTTATGGGCACACAGCGTTCTGAAAATAAACGTATAATGTTCATTCTCTATATTTTAAAAGGAAATAGTTTTATTAACTTACAATTGTTCGTAAAAATCTGCAAAACTTCCAATTATTTGTAATTTTTCATTTTATTTATAAAATTTTGCTCTTTTTTATTTCCTTATTATTTTAGTACTAAATTTTTTTTAAATGTCAAGTAAACTTAATCACATGTATATTGAATTCGGTTGGAAATACCGAATTATTCTTTATTTTATCAAGATAACCGAACTTTATATAGATTTAATTGAATTATTTTGGTACCATAACTAAAAACAAATGTTTGGCATTAATAATCAAAATTTTGATTACAAGTACTGATATTTACAGTTAAAGCAAATAATTATATATTTAATTCGATCTTGCTAAATAATATAATTAAAATAACCGTTTATAAAGCTCAAGTTGGTTAGATTAACTGAATTACTAGTTAGGCGAACCCTAGTTCCATCACAGTTATGTTTTTTCAGTTGTAATTATATAAAATATGTTGAATGTATTGTTTTTTAATAACTACAACTATTTTTCTCTTATAGTAAACAAATAATTATAACTGTGATCGATTTTCAATCGATCTTTTTTCTGTGTGTAGTTATAAACAATTTTTACAAAGCATAACACACTCCAAACTATAGTAGTGTAGGGTGAATACGTCGAAAACCATGACTTTTCAAGATTTAGGCGAAGATATCCTTTCATAAGATTTTAATTACAAAAATCGCTTTAAATTACGTTTTGGTTAATAACTCCTGTACACAGAGAAAACAGATTCATTGTGATAACCGAATTTGTTTCCAATCGAATTCAGTCGGTTCTAACAACTATCCCAAAATTCGATTGTAATTATTGTATAATTCGGTTAGTATTACTGAATATATGGTGTACACAACTATTTTTATTTATTATTCGGTAATCTGGATTGAAATTATTGGTATTTGCAACTGAAATATTATTTATTGAAAACCAATTTGTGGATTATGTGTATTTTAAAATAAATTTTATTTTGTTTAAAATATTTACAAAAATATGAATATGTTTAAACTTACAAAACTTTTAAATATAAAATAACAACTTCTCCCCTTTAGTTTTAAGATTTTGATGTTAATAAACATAGCGTTTATGTACCAGGGATTTTGCTCTTCATTCTGTCCAACATTTCCAAAGGGACGCTATCTTTCCACGCCTTTCCGCTGCTGTAAAATTATTAAAAATTATAGAAAAATAACACAAAATAGATTATAAGATATAAAATATACCAAACATTACCTTTTTTTTATCGAAATTTCTGCATTAATTTATCCTCAAATGTAATTAGATATTTTTTATTTACAGTGGACGTCCACTAGTACGAATTATATAGTGTCAGGCCCTTTCGTAATACCGAAAAATTCGTATTATTGAACAACACATTTTGTATGTTTAAATTCAAATAATACACATAAAATATTGGATTTTATTTATTTTTGTTTTATTTTTCATGAAAAATTACATAACGGAACAAAATATAATAAATGTGTATTATTTTAAATAAATTTCTTGTACATAAACAGGCATAAAAGGGACATATTTACGTATATGAATTGTTAATTTTGAAAGTATCGTGAGTCCAATGGTTGAAATGAGATATATGTAGAAGGTATTAAATTTTAATGTTTTTAAAAAGATGTGTGCCAAAGACAATTTGCAATTTACATATGTGTTCTAAAATGTATTAAAATGTTCAGATTACATAAAACATTTATTAGAAACTTGAATGGAATATACCACAATTCTCTAATTTATAATTTTCTCTTAAAAATTAGAATAGTTATCCTTAAACCCATTGTTTGGAATGTGGAGTCACACTACTTTCAAAATTAACAGTTCATACATACATACATATGTATATAAATATCATTTTACTTATTAAAAAATCCATCATTTAACATCGATGTTTATTACATTGTAAAATGATTCTTACGGCTTTTTCAATAACAGCGCTTTTGAGGCTTCAATATTGTTCTCAGCAGAGTTATTGTCGGGAACTAATAAAATACTTTCCTCATTGGCGTTATCATCCAATTTAATTTCTTCTCTTGGGTCATCAAAATTCCAATAAAATAAATTAATAACACTAAATAATTGTTGATTTGTAAATATACATGCAGTAAATTGTGTGTATAGGATTTTTAAAAATACAAAACACTTGTAATAAATACAAAAAAAACTTCAAAATTACTGAGCTTAAGGTGAATGATACAGAAATAATAAAATAAAAACATAATAAAAACTTCATTCATACGTAAATAAAACCAAAATTCCCATAAAAAATGCGTTATTCGTACTATCGAACAGAAAAATTGTGACTTTATTCGTACTATAGAGTAGACAATGCAACAATTTTGCCATTCGTATTATTGGATATTCGTAATAAAGAGTGTACGTACTATTGGACGTCCACTGTAATTATAAATTCGTTTTATTTTATTTATTTTTGCAAACGTCAACTATAATTACCAATTAATCGGTTTTGAACATCGAATTTGGTTCCTTTAACCGTAATTAAATTTTAAATAATTTTTTCAATTGATAATTGGTTGCAGTGCTTAATATTTTTTACTTTCTACTGTTTTTCGGTTGTAGCGACTAATATTTGATGTTCTTACATTTTAATCCAAAATAAAAGTCTGCTGCATTTACTGAATTGACAAATGAATTTAATAACCGATACATTTCAGTTCAAATTATTGATTTAGAAATTGTTAAAACCACAATTCGATTAGTATTATTGTTTTTTAATACTGAATATAGAAAATCAGTTAATTATACAGTTTTTCAATAACAGCGATACAATTTTAATTAATTTAACTAAATATTTAGCATGGTAACCGATTTCCAATCGATCTGTTTTCTGTGTGTAGTAAATGAGTCTCTATCAAATAATTTTACTAGAATATAGAAGAGAAATTAGGTGTGTGTCCTCATACCATGTCCTTTTATAATTTTAACACGGGCTGTCTGATCTATTTGACATTGAACTATACACTAGGAAAATAATTCTGTAAAACTTATACTTAAATGCATTCTGGAAGAATTTCGGGTGATAAGATTACTGACAGGAAAGTATTTTTTGCAAAAATTTTACCACTAATTTATATTTTTGCATTTTAACAGAAAATAATTGAAATATATTTTCGAATATCGTTCCAATAAGATATAAAACATAAAAATCGGTTAAAAATTTTAAAAGTTATTAGAAATTCCTCAGATCCTTTTGTGTCAAAAAACATTTATCTGAGAAATATTAAAAAAAATTAAAAAATTTGGATAATATTCTAATAAAACCATGTCATTACATTAAATATATTCGTTTTAACTTAAATGTGAGCTTTTATCCTCATTTAGATAGCGTAAACCCTATTTAGGGTACAGTCATAAATGAAAACCCTTCAGTACCGCAATTCTGTAATTTTATAATTTTAACTACCGATATCGTAAAGTAACGACAAACATCGGTTGCATTAACGAATTTTCAATTCTGTAACTTTTTAACGAACATAGAATATTTTAACGACAAATATCGGAAAAATATGAGAATGTCAAAAGTTTTGTATTGAAATATTTTTAAAATATAAAATTATTAACGTGAACTTTTTATTTGTCGTTACATTGCCGATACTTTTCGTTAACTAATGATTTTGTTTAACAAAAAGAATCGGTGAAATAAAATTCAGAATACCACATAACGACAATTATTGTTAACTTACGAAATTATACTATTTAACGACAAAATTTTGTAGTTAAAAAGTTACTGAATTGCTGTACAGACGACAGTAAATACATATCGAGGGACTATATTCAATAGTCTCTATCTAAAATAACAGAAGTTTTCAGGAGAGCAAAAAAACTGTTTATTTCGCTAGTTCGTGAAGATTTTTGAATTTTTTCTTCTACAATATATTTTTACGACCATATTCTAAATCTTTATATAAAAAGAATTTAAAATTTTGCATTATTTGCAAAATTATTCACAAATTTATATCATATAGAGCTTAATATCAATAAATATATTTTATTCAATTTAATGAAGTAATATAAACCAAATTGTTTAAAAAGCAACAGATTATAAGGTTTTGGTCCAAAATCAATGTTATATGGTTAAACACGGCAATAAAATTAATCTAATTAGTACCATAATGAGCGATATCTTGATAACTATTAAACCGATTTCAAACATTTTTGCGGATTTGTATTCAGCATGTCCAAATTAGTAAAAACACTTGTTTTGCAACAAAAAATTATCCAAAATAATAGTTCAAACTCTATTTCAATTTTTGGATAAGATAGAGAGTTTTGCATTCAGAATTTTTCCTTTGTTAAGATAGAGAAATTTAAAATTTGCTATAAAATTGCCAAAAAATATTTTTTTCTTTTGAAATTTATGTCACTGATGCGGGATAGTTTGCTAAATATTTTGCCATCAAAATCTTATTTTCATGGAAATGACAGATAGAGACTATTGAATATAGTCCCTCCGATATGTATATTTTTATAATTATGTATATAAAATGTCCGTAATATATGAACAAAATATTCGATCTCATTTTGCGAGAAAATGGTGGATGATAGAAAAAAACAGATATCATATTCGGTTTCAGCAGCTTAAACTACATTAAAATCATATAATTTGTTATAAATAAGGCAGAATATCTTTAGCTTTAAAATGAAATCAAAAATTACTATGTAGGATTTTTTTTACTAAATATTAATATATATTTTAAAATTTAAATCGCGATTTTTTTGGAGTTATTCACCGATTACGTTTGAGCAACGATCGAAGAGAGGTATTCCAACAAAAAACTAAATCGTAAAAAAAGAAGAAGAAATACCTTTTCGTTTCAATACTTTACGAATGTGTGTATTCTGAGTTACGATCGTACCTATGTTTTTGTAAGTTGTTGTTTATGTGGCGGAGAGTCGAATCGAAATGCAGAATACCAAAGTTGCCAAACGCACAGAAAAAAGTTTTAGCATAAATATTATGAACTGCTTTCATTGACTTAAGTTAATATTTTTTAAGAAGAAGTTCCTAAATTGTATGATTTTTTTTATTTTTATATTTTTAAACATAATCTAGAAGCCTTGACTTAAAATATTAAAAATGTTCTTTATTATTTTATTATTATTTTTAGTTTTTGTTTTACTTACAGTTACATTAAACAAGTTAGAGTGCTATATTCGGCTATGCAGAATCTTAAATACCCTCTACCAGCAAGCTATTTTTAATTAAAACCTATTTAACTATCTAATTTTTAGATAACTTGGCAAACTTGTTGTTTCCGTAATGATATGCATATGTCAATCTAATTTTAATTAAGTCCAGAAAAATTTATATTAATAGGTCAGTTCGAAAACATTTTAATATAGGGTAGAAGGGGGATCATTCGCTATAGGGGCACATCTGCCAAAGCGAATAACTTGAAAACCGAGTAATCGATTTTATCGCATTATCAAATTTTATTTTTGTTTATCGATTATCTATCATCCCTGAAAGTTTGAAAGATTAACTTTAGATATGATGGGAGGCAGACGTGATTAATTGTTTTTCAAAGTGCTGAAAATATTTCACTGTGTGAATTTTTTGTGCTAACTATATGTAATGCTTGTGATGTAGAACAAAATTTTGTTAAAATATGGAAAAAATCATTAATAATTTGTTTTAATTTTTTTTGTTTAGTTATGTGAAATAAACAATAAATATCTAGTTTATTATATGTACTTTGTTTAGTGAATTAAAATATAAAACAGCAAAATAAGTTTTTACTTTTTAATTTTTTTGGCTTATTTTACTAATGACAAATCTGCCCCATCCCCTTGGCGTATTTACCCCATGGATTGGGCGGTATCGCCGTTTTTGGTCAGTGCGGAAAAGTTAAAAAAATATGTGTATGAGGATGACTTAGGAAAGATTGAAAGGGATAAAACTAAAGCCAACATATCTAAGTCTCCGAACCAAGAAAAAAATTAAGAATATGTATTGTGGTTTTAATTTGAGGCCGCCTCAAAAAAAGTGGCATATGGTCCCCCTTCTACCCTAATGATTTATCTATACACAGAACATATTCATGTCGAATTTTATCCGGATATAATCATTTAATAACGAATTAAGTTGTATTAAGTGATTTTCAGTAAACCTTATATGGGAGCTAAGACAACTTATGGATCGATACGGAAAAAAATTCCGTAGAATGATTTATATTCTTAAAAAACAAATTTAAGTCGTACTTTATCCCGATATCTTTATTATTCAAAGAAATATATGCGTTTAAGTGATTTTCGTAAGTGGACCTTATATGGGAGCCTATCCGGAAAAAAATTTCGTAGAGTGATTTATATAAAGACAAAACATATTTGTGTCGAATTTTATCATGACAACTTTATTTAACAATGAAATATGTGAATTTAAGTGATTTTCGGAAATGGGCCTTATATGGGAGCTATGACCAATAATTTACCGATCCGGGAAAAAAGTGGTAGAATGATTTATATGTACACAAAACATATCGACACCTGAAACCCAAACGGCCCTAACTAACCAATATTGTTAATTCAAATATCTTGCATCAAAACAAATGTCCACATCAAAAATTGGACTCCTCCGACCATGATTATCGATTTTATTGACGAAAAACAAAAGGCCCTATCTACAAAAACATTTTAATATCAAAGGTAAAAAGTCCAATTTATGAATTTTTATATACGCCATTGTAAACTATCATAACAAATGATAGATTTCACTATTAAACAATTTGTTTATTTACTACAAATACATAAATCGCCTTGATAGAAATAAAATTTTCAATTTAAATAGTTTTGTGCTTCTCCTGTAAAATTTAAAAAATATTAGATAGGGCCGTTTGCGTTTCCTTATAGCTTTAGAAATTTATGAAATATATGCGTTTAAGTGATTTTCGGAAGTGGACCTTATATGGGAGCTATGGACCAATTATGGGCCTATACGGAAAAAATTTCGTAGTGTGATTCATATTTAGACAAAACATATTTGTGTCGAATTTTATCAAGATAACTTTATTTTACAATGAAATATGTGCCTTTAAGTGATTTTCGGAAGTGGGCCTTATATGGGAGCTATAACCAATAATGGACCGATCCGTAAAAAAATTTGGTGGAATGATTTGTACGTACACAAAACATATTTGTGACGAATTTTATCCCTATAGCTTCTGAATTCAGTGAAATATATGCGTTTAAGTGATTTTCAGAAGTGGACCTTATACGGGATTTATGCCCGAATTCAGAAAGAAGAAAAATTTTGTATGAAAACTGCTCAGTTTTTCCTAGTGTTTTTCATACAAAATTTTAAATATTGTTTTACATTCTTCTTTCTGAATACGGACCTAAAGCCCGTTTTGGACCCAAAGAATATTTTAAGAATATTTACATAACTGGAATGAAATTTGTAATAAATTGTATGAATCGAACATGACTTTTTTCCCAAACCATTATCATTCAGAATATTAAAAGTTCATAAAATGTATAAACATGATATTTAAGCTGAACATTTTTCTGCGTATGTATTCGATTCAAACAATCTATTTTGTATTGCTTTAACATAATCAAATTGTTTACTCACTCGATTTGAATGTAGTTGCACAGTCACTTGATAGTACTCACAATGTTGGAGTGTAGCAAAACATGTAGTCTGGCTTATCATGTTGTTTGGCCAAAACTATAAAAATATTTTTTTACATTGAAAATTTATTATGAATAAATTTGTGATGGTTTATATAAATTTTCGCGTTTTAACCCTTTTGTGACCAATTAAAATTTTGGGAAGTATTTTTGAAATATTTGGCCCTTTGTTAATTAATTAATGGCAAATAGTAATATCGATTATCTTTATTTTTCTCAACACTATAATCAGTTTTGTTTTATTCTTAATTAAAGTCTTTAAACAAATTCAGATCATATTTTTTTAATAATGTCGATTTTTAACTAATCGGGCAAGATATATCAAAATTAACTGATGGCAAATATTTCCCAATATATTGGTCTAATTTTGATTTTTTATATTTTTCTCAACACTTTAACCATTTTTGTTTTATTCTTAATTAAGGTCAATAAACAAATTCAGATCTTATTATTTTTAAATAATGTAAATTTTTAACTAAACGGGCAAAACATATTAATATTGATTGATGACAAATATTTCCCAACATATTGATGCGAATAAGGGCATAAAGACCACTTTGCCCAAATCGCGGTTTATTACATTATAGTGTTCAATTGATCTACTTACATCTATTCCTGAAGAGATAAATTGAAAAATCCAATTTATATTATATATTATTATATTTAGCTTTAAGAGCACGATTTTTGTAATTTTATTATTTGTTGAAGGTAAAAAATGTCAGATCTTCAAATTTACAGATTGTAAAAAAATATTGTTTTAATATTAATTTCAACATGGATACCAAAATGGGCGTATTTCCGTAATTATAGAAATATATTAACAAGAAAATTTTTGAGTTTTTTAATAGTTTTAAGTTAAGAAGTTTTTCGTCCTTATAAAGCATTAATGTAATACTAATAACTGTGATTGACATTTGTCCAGCACTATAACTCAAAAATATAGGAAATTTTAAGTATAAAAATAACAAAAAGGTGTTTTCATTTTTTATCCTTTAATAATCCAAAAGAATAATTATGGACGTCCTTGAAACTTTAGCAAATTATACTCTGGTCTCTAATGTTGATGTTGTCCAAGTTTTATCCAATTTAGTTAATAATAAGTACATGAAAAATTATTTCTTTCTTCTTTCAACAAAAAAATATATAGATATATGCCCTTGTTCCATTTTAGCCAAAATTTCAAGTGTCGATTTTTGCAAGTTGTGCTTTGAGTTTTTTACTGAAAATTTTCAGAGGGATAGCTATGAATTATATCTGAGGATATATTTAAAAAAATACAAATTAATTAAATTTAAATTATAAATAAATTATTTTGTTAATTTCAATTTATAAATTATTTAATATTGTTTTATTTTCTTGTAAATAATTTAAAATAGTGTACACAGAAAAAACTGAAAAACTATTTCAATTACCAAAACCTCGTTTTCAATTATTTTATTTATTGAAGTTCAACCTATAACAAAAATTGTATATTCAATTACTACTTATAATTGATTTCGTATAAAAAAAAATTTATTTTTTTATATTTTTGTTGTTGTTAAATACGTATTTGATTATACATTTTTATGATTCAAATACAAAATGAATTTAACCCTTTTAAAAATTTCGGTTAATCGTTTAATTGAAAATTTTTTAAAATTAATTTTTTCTGTGTAGTTTTTGAAATATTTCAATTTGTATTATTTAACATTCAACTTCTACAGTTTTTCATAAAATTTTTAATAATTCTTCAATTAATACAATGTGAAGAACAATTTTATTCAGGAATTGGCGGATATCCAGCAGCTAAACATTTCTTAAATTATTTGATAAACTTTTTTACTGTTTTTATCGTATTTTATTCTAATATTTTTGGGAAATTGAATATTTCCCAATAAGCAAAAACCATTGAAATGATATAAATATATATTTGAAAACATATTTAAATTTCATACAAAGCCTGTGAGAACAAATTTGAAAATTCTTGTTTTCAAATGGCCTTTTCAAACAAAAAGGCCATTTGAAATTAAACGTATTTTTCAAATTTTAAAAATGGCTAGAGGTAAGCTTGAAAATTTGCAAGCGTATTTAAAGTATTCTTTATTATTATTTTCATACACTTTCAAGCCCTAATTACAATGCTAACTATGGCAAAATTTATATATTTTTTTACATCACCTGAAAATAAAACATTCATATATTCATTTTAACACATTTTTCTTTTATATCTCCGATTATTTCTCCTATATTTAGCTTTTTTTCGCTCCCTTGCTTTAGAAAAAATTAATTTTTTTAAAGAAAATTTTCTAAGTTCAATTAAAACAAAACTTTGAAAATTTAATAAATATCGCACATTATCTTTTATTAAACGTTTTTATTTCAAAGGCTAAACTTTTTAATTTGAAAAATACATTATTTAGTTAAGAATATTTTTAAAAATGTTCACAGGTTTGAATCGATGTTTATTGGATAATTATTTTAAAATAAATTAAATTGAAAATTTTAATTGTTGAAAATTTGAATTTTTAAACCACTTCTGTAGCTGAAATATGCTCATATTTGCTATACATATAGTCATATGAAATTCAAAAAGCTCTAAGTTACAAAAAAATCTAAATCGCCGTTTTGATTGATTGTGATGTACCCTATCAAAATACATGTTCCTGCTAAACTTTCCAATCAACAAATTCCTAAAAGATCGTGTTCTAAATTGTAAAATGTTGTAAGTTGACATCAAATAAAACAAAACTTACTTTTCTAGCGAATTTTTATCAAAGAAATATTAAAAATCTTTATGAAAAAGGAGAAGCCTTATTCCTGTCAAGTTTCGGGCTATTTGAGCAACAAAAACTGTTTTGAATTTAGTTAAAAATGTTTAGTTGAATCTTACTATTTTTTAATGTAACTTACGCCCTTTTGGATTTCAGAAGAAACTATTTCTCAAGGGAGTAAGTTTCATATCTTCGTAAGCAAAAAAAAAAAACTGAAATTTTTTCTTCAAATAGTAATTTGCTAATAAAAAATAACGTTAACTATGGAAAAATAGTTGTTTTATTTATCATTTTAGAAGGTTTTTTGCTTGTTCTGAAAAAGTTTACATATATGGGAAATTCTCTTTTTAATTTAGATTTTGGGGTTCAAAAAATTATGAAATTTTTTTAATAGCACATCAACGATATTTTGTGTGGACATTTTCTAACATTTTAAAAGTACAATTATCTTCTTGTGAATAACTCTTAGCAAAAGCCACCAAAGTTATTGCGGTTTAAAGTTAACAGTTTAAAAAATTCACAAAATTACATTTTTACCTAAAACTTGAAAACATAAGCGTGGATGTAACCCACAACGAAGGATCCAAAATTCAAATTAATTTAACCCAAATATTTTAAATATTCGTGGATAAATTCGTTTTTTAATTTTTCAACCTATTCAAAAAATATTTTTTATAAAACTAAGTACACATTTTTTATAAACTAATTAACATGATGAATTAATACATTCATTTACAATCATTAACTAAAAAAAATTATGCATTTATATTTGGTAGATTAAAAATTATAAGGTTTTATTTAATTTATTTACGCATATATACGAACGCATTTTTCTTAAATTGCATTAAATTCAAAATGGTTGTATTATGAAACTTTCACGTTTATTTTTCCAATATTTAAGTTTCTCCCACAGTGATATCTTCTAGAGCACATTTTGGAGATATACATCAAACGACGCTTAATTACAGTGTCTACTTTTTTCATTTCTAAATTTTACATAACCGAAGAGCCGCAAATATTATATCCAAAAAACTGCAAATGTTGTAAAATTGTATAAATTTGGTTTCAAAACTTTGGGACCACGTAATTCTTTACTTATAATTCGCACAACAATTAAATATAGAGTATAGTCATTCGTCAAGTGTATACCGCCTTCATTAGCAAAATTGACTTTCTCATTTGTAAGCCGCCCTCATAATATGCAAAAATTGTGAAAAAACTAGTTGGTTTCAATCAGTTTTTTGAGAAATTTTGACTTTAAGTGTTTATTTCTCCAACATGGAAATACTCTCGACCACAAAATTTAATGGACGTATTCTTTCGTCTTATGAATAAAAAATCGTCATTACTTAATTTTCAAACTATTATACGAACGAAATGCATAACAAACGAAAATGCATAAAACTGATTTCTTAAAATCTAAAACAAAAAAAGAATTTCCCATATATTATATATAATCAAAAAATTACCTTATTTTTACTTTAAACATGTACTTTTGCTCCGGTATGCAAACGTGCTAAGTCCTCAAAACAATAAAAATATACAAAGAAAAAGTGCTTAAAAAGTCCTTAAAATTTGCTATTATAAACGCATTAATTAGTCATGTAAAAAGAAATATCAAACATTTTGTACATCAACATTTCTAAAAATATAAAAAATATTTTTTTGCCACGCCTAGAAATACCGCCCTTTTTGTTTTTTATATTTATATTACGCCGCCATTTTACGTCCGATCGTAACACGTCATATATCAATACATATAACCTACAGTAATATAGTGGTTTAGCTATGTCCGTTCGACTGTCCGTCCATGTAAACCTTGTAATCAAACTACAACTCGCAATTTTCCAGATAATTTGATGAAAATAGGCTCAAATATTTCATTTTACCAAAGGACGAATGTGTTTGAAAATGGATTAAATCGGAGCTCTTAATTGTGGCTTGTCGTTATTTCCCTCTTAAACACTACCATTATGATGAAATTCTGCATATCTAACTCCTATATGAACAGAAATCCATCCACCATCGGTCTATAATTGATCCTAGCTCCCATATATAGGCTCTTTCAGAACATCAGTTTTCATCAATAAATTGCTTAAAAAGTAATGGACAAATTTCAATACAAATGCCTTATTAAAAAAGAAATCACATTTTAGATATACTCATAACTGGTTTCATATGGTGGCCATTCCCGACTAATATTTTTTTATTAGTTTTTATTTCAAGAACTTCTTTTAAAATATATAACTATTTAAGAAAAGTTAATCTATCATTAAATAAATTTATTACATTTTATAAAAATTTGTATAAACATTTTTGAAAATTGTTTAAAAAAAAAACCAAGAAATATGCAAGTAATTGTATGGTAAAAACATGAAATATTTTTATAAAGCATAACTCTTTAATTTTTCATAGATTTTTATAAAATAAAATGTTTAGTTTTTATATACCTACGCGATTTCGTTATTAATTATTAAAATTAAATGTTGAATGAAATTATCTTTCTTGTGTTAAGATAGGGGGCAGACTGAAATTTTTGTATTGTAAATTAATTTGAAAAAATTGTTTTCGTCCTAGCAAATTAATTGTTAGTAGTTAGAACTATACAGGTATTTTTAAATACCTGTAAAATAGCTGTTTATGCATAAAAGTGGCATTTTAGAAGCTAATAGCTCATATAAATAAATATACATTGTTATAGTATTGCCACAATTTTAAATTTTGCGGAAGGATCCGAGATATCAGAAGTCGCGCATAGATTATGACGTCGAATTAAAAAATTGTCTAAGAGTAAAATATAGCTACAGTCAAGCCATAAATATTGATATATTATATGTTACGATCGGACTTAAAATGGCGACGTTATATATAAAAAACAAAAATGGCGGTATTTCTAGGCGTGGCAAAAAATATTTTTATATTTGTGGAAATGTTGTTAACATATCTTTAATCGTAGGGGGTGACTGACTCAACTTTTGTTTTCCGACCCACCCTAGTGGGTAGTTTGTAAAATATTCAATTGAGTAAGAAATCATGGAATACTTTTTTAAAATAAAGTAAAACAAATAAATATTGCCAATAAAATGATTTTCTTTAAGAGGGATTTTATAGAGAATAGCATAAGTTATGGACCGAATGTCATAATAGTTATTAAAGAAATTTTGGTTCCTATAAAACTTGTTAACGTTGAATTGCATCGCTATACTGCTATTTTAAGCCACTTGTGCGCTTTAAAGTCGTTGGGGTAGGGTCAAACATTGCCCTATCCTCATAAAATGTTGTAAATAGTGTTTGGTCCCATAAAACTTGTTTATGTCGGATTTCATCACTATATTGGTATTTTAAAAACAGTTATAAGCGTTAGAGTAATTTTTTCAATGGTACTTTATATGGGAGCTATGGTCAAATATGGACCGATACTCATTAAAATTAGTGGAGCAATTTAAGTTCATTAAAGTTTTGTCTATATAGAATTTCAAAGCTACACTGAATAGGTTTAATGCATTTATGAGAGTTAAAAAGAAAGCTTTCTGAAGGGGATCTTATATGGGGACTAGGATCAAAAAAAGTTCGATGTTTTTATTATTATTTAAAAAATCCAATTGAAAATGGTTTAGAACTTTTTGATTTTTTTGTAACTTAGCGCTTTTTGGATTTCATATGACGATATGTTTGATGTAAACAATTCTATGGGCCATAAAAATTTAAACATAACAGTTGGTACTAGATACAAGCACAATTAATTTTTGTAATAGTTGTTTTTATTGAATAAAAATATATTGTTCAAATATTTCAAGATAAAGTTTTTGGACTTATGCCCTTTTGAAACAGAATTTGTAATAACTTTTACAATTTTCAACCGATTTCTGTATTTTAAATATCATTGGAAAGATAATTGCATAAGTATAAGGGCATTTTTGTATCAAGTGACCAATTTTTAAAATCGATGTCTTCCGATTTGGATGAAATTTGCACAAAGGTGAGTACTATTGGATAGTAGGCCAGATATAAATTTTCAGCTCTATTAGTCAAGGACTTAGAAGGGATCAAAGTTGGACATTTTCGTCATACATGGTTTTATTCAAATGAGTGTAACTTTTCACCTATTGGTCCTAGCAAAAATTGTTCAAAGAAGTTCAGATAGCTATTTCTTCATTGTTTCCAAATTCTTTTTAAATGTATTTTTATTTTTTCCCAATGTAGTTTTATAACCCAAAGTACAATAGCAGATATGTAAGGGTAGGTGAATATTCGCAACTTTTGCAAAAATACAGAATTGAATATTGGGAAATAATTGAATTTCTTCATACAAACATACATTTGTACATGGCTAACAAAATTTGAATACAGGGAATATATAAAACCCTCCAATAAATGAAATGGCACCAAAAAGTGAAATTCGAAAAAATTGTGACTCGTGCCCTTTTAGAAATGACTGTGTCAATTGTGAATGGGGTTTTAAATAAAAAATATTTTATTATGCGTGTAGTATTTTGTAAGAAAATAAAAAACATTCCTCGATCGAAATTCATCGCACGCTTTCAAATTGATCGAATTTCATCACATATCGGATTATTTTTTTTTGTAAGTTACTTAGAGTTGCATTTTATCTAAATATTTACATATTTTAAATTTTATACCGACATATGTATGTACATGTACAATTGTAACAGTTATTAACTTGACGGCTGAAAGCATAAGCATGTCGCTAAGTAATCTAGAAAGCTTCTTTTCAAATGTGGTGTTAATAATTCTAAATTCTGGGAGTCATTTGACTCCAAATCCGAATCAATAGTCATCTCTTGAATGCTGAATGTATCTGAAAGCTCTGCCTGTCGTTTGGATCGCACTTTATGATGTTCATTTGGGAAGAATGAGACCTCCTCGCAATCATCACTTTAATAAAACAATTAAAAATATTTCTTTATAAATTCGATCTAATAATCTTGAATTTTACCTTTCAGATTTATAATCGACTAAAGGTTTTTGTTCCAAATCTCCCGGTATAGAAAGTCTAGAAATTGGTATCAGGGTGGCAGATTGAGATTTCCGTTTCTGCCAGTGCATGTCAGAATGAGAATAAAGTCTTAATAATTTAATTACTTGCTAAATTTGAAAGTACCAACATTTGTTTCCTGATAGTGGCTGTAGTTCCGTTTCGCCCTCTCTACTTTTAGTTCTAGTTTTCTTTGAAGTATCCGACAAGTATTTGGAGGTTTCAATGAGTCTTCTGGATCACTGCTTATCTTTGTTGGCGACGAACTTGTTGCTTTATAGGATGAAGCCTGTGACTCAGTTATTATTGAAGTTGGTCCCCTAAATGTGACTTCTAAGTCCGCCATATGTTCTGCTGTATCATTTCTCATAAGGTAATTCTGTATGTACATGTTTAGTCAGATAAATTAAATTCTAAAAAAATAATATATTACCGAATCATGGTCTTCTGCCAATAATGATGACTTATCTTCACTTTCTATGCCGCTATCTTCTAAGAATGGCATTGTTGCATTTAAAAAATAGTTATATTTTATTCGAATTAATTATTAATTGGTATGCAGTGTAATTTATTTTTTTATTAATTTTGTGTACTTTATAAAAAATAAATGGAAATAACAATAAAAACCAGTTATTTCCAAAGCGCATGTTCATGTCATCTCAGCTGATTGCCGAAAACGATGTGAAAAAAATCGATATACATATACATACTAAATACATACAATATTGCCAGTCACAATTAATACACCGTTAAATTCAATTATTATTTTGTTTTTATTTACAAAAATATTTAAATGCACAAATTTCGCTTATTATCATATTATAATTATTATTTTATTAATATCATAATCTGTTTTTTTTATTTATTGTTTTGTTTTTGTAGGGGATAAATATTAATACTTTGTCGTAGCGGCGTTACCATTTACTTTATTGACTCGGGCAATAAATAGGAACAAATTATTTACTAAAATTTCTTACAGTTAATTAAAAAAGTCGTTTCTTTATTATAAGCTTCTCTATATAAATCGTTATATTGAACTGGCATGGCTTTACTATAATATCTTTTATTTTTTTTTTTTTTTGAATTTCGTTCTAATTAATTTGTTAAATATACACTAAAATTTAAATTTTTAAACACTTACAATGGCCTGAGGTTTTTGTATACATGCTATTACGTTTTTAAAATATTTATGGAAAATAATCTTAAATTAATACAAAATTTGTGCTTTTCTCTTAAGAAAGACCTCTATTAGACTCTTGGAGTTTAATAATGTGCAGTATTGTTATTATCATCGTTTTTGTTGATACTGAGTTAAAGCTGACCAGCCAGAGCACATGATCTACAACAGAATCTGGCATAGTATTTATTCTTGCAGTAACGTCCCTTTACGATAAGTTTACAATTGGCGAAATGTTCATTGTCTATGCACTCAGGATTTAATGGAATTGTTGCTAAATTCGGAAAAAGTAAAAATTTTTAATACTGAATCGAATTATACTTAATAACTTAACACTTACATTCAACATTGACACTTTCTTCACTGATCGAATAACTAACGGCATTTGCTGCTTTGCAGCCATATTTACCAGAGTCGGCCATATTGATATTGTTAATTACTAGACGATAAGGTTCACCTTAAAAAAAAAGTAATTAATTAAAATATGGAGATTTAGATGTAATTAAAACCCATATTATATTTCCTATTATACTAATCCCAATATTTTATACGCACTCTATCAACATACTAAAATAAAACTCAGTTTTTGTCGAATTTATCTTAATACCACTATTTTTAAACGATTTATTAACAATAAAGAGATTTTTTGTAAGAAATATATACATACCAACTGATATTTGGATTCGTTCGCTTGGCAACAGTGGTAGGCCATCTTTAATCCATGTTACATTCGGTTTAGGGTAGCCTTGAACAGAACATCCCATAGCGATTGTGGACCCGGGTGTATAATTATTATTGGGATCCATTCCTACGACTGCACTTACAGGAACTATATCACAAAAACACAAAGAAAATGATAATTAATTATTAACAAGTTCGATTTTACCCTTATGGAAGTATGTATTGACAAATATACAATGTAAACCTACTACCCATAATTATGATCATGCCCTTAAAAATAGTGCAATATATATATACTTACTTGCTGGTACATAAGGTGGTGGAATTGCTGGAGGTCTTGTGGGACGATATGGGAAAGATGGCCGCTGAGTTACGGGTGCTTTTGGAGGTTCCACAATATATTGTAGATATTGTGCATCCTCATTGGTTACCGCACGGGCAGGGCCAACGGCAACTAATGTCACTTTAATAGATGCTGGACGTCTACTTAAACGATTCCAGGCATCACAAGTATAAGGACCCAAATCAGAAAGTTGGACCGAACGGAATGTTAATGAATAATCACGAGCTAATTCATAACGCTGACTGACCAATGGTAAACGACTACGATTGCGCCACCAGTGTACCATAGGTGCTGGATGACCTCCGGCAGGACAACGAACTACAGCAGGTCTATTTAATGTCACTACTTGCGTAACATTTCTATCACCATATACATAAGCAGGCAAATTAACAGGCTCTATAGTAGTTAGTTTTAATATAACATCAACATCAAGCAAAAACATGCACAAAATCACAATTAAATTTGTTAATATTAAAATACCAACACCAAGTTAAATAATTAAACAACTATAATACCAACCCGTAACTTGTAATTCAACTTCACGTCTGACAGGTTCACCCAATCCATTACTCGCTACACAAACATAAGACCCACTGTCGGTCTGTCTAACTTGTACGATTGTTAAGTCACCGCTTGAGGTCAAGACGTAACGGCCTTGATTGGTGTCAACCTAAATGTAATTTATATAAAATCAAATGTCTAAAATCAAATGTTTAAGAATAAAAACCCTACTTACCACTACATTGTTACGTGACCAGGTTACGTTAGGGGCTGGATTCCCAGTGGCAAAACATCTAAGGACAGCAATGCCACCCATTGGAGTTTGAACGTCTAATTCTGGTTTTTCCTTTGGAACTAATGAGGCTCGAACTTCTCCTGGATATACAACCACAGGAGCTGCTGTTGTAGGCGCTGTTGTACGCACGGTAGGTGGAGTAGGGCGAACACAAACGAAACCACAACCATTGCTACAGCATTTGTTATCATCCCTACAATCAGCATCAGTATAGCATTCTCGGCCGCAAATACCGTCATCAGCGCTCAGTAGTGGACAAAGCCCAGGTTTATTGTTGAGACGGCAAACGGGAACAAACTGTCCAGGTACGTTCGGAGATACTTCGATCGCACACTGTTGTCCATCATTGCATTCGTGATCGGCACAAGGGTTGTTACATTCGCAGCGTTGACATTCATCATCGTCAACTGGTATACGCCGCACTCCATAAGGACAAGACATTGAGTTACATTCATTTTCATACGATTCGCAGCGATTTGGCAAAACTTCATTTGTAATATCCGGTTCTAAAGAAGGAATTATTTACTGGTTAGAATTCTCAAAATTAAGAGTGTGTAATAAAGTTATGTTAGTTGATATGTAAAGAAATTAACCCGTTTCCAGACTTATAATACCCATACCCGTGCATCTTACAGATTTACATTATGAACGTGCAAATGGTCTTAATCTAATTAGAAAAGGCATAAAGGGGTTTCAATAAAGTGCAAAAGCTATAATGTGCAAAAATATTGTGTGTTGTACATGTGCTTTGAATGGTATAGTGCAAAATGTGCGAAATGTGCTTATACTGAATAAAATAAACCCATACAGGCAACTGGGCTTACTTGAACAGAAATCATAACAAGATTCATAGGAGCGGAAATTATTTTGATTGCCCGCACAACCCGAATAGATAAACGAAATACAATTGCCACGAGCATCATCATAATACCAACGACGTTGAGTCTCCGAACGACCTCTACAACGTCCCACATCCACTTCCTGTTTACATATATCTGGACTCATAATAGAATGATTAGGTTTAACTTGTAGGGAAAAGTAGATTATTTTAATTTGTTCTAGTACCTTTATTATGAGGGAAGGTAGGCTCTTGACCAATTAAACACACTGATTCACATTCGCCACGATTTTCAAACCTATTGCCGGTACCTTGGCAACCGCCATAAGTAAATGGCTCACAAATTCGGGAAGTCTTATTGAAGTAATAGCGCGTTTGCCACTGACGACAGGGTCCGGTTGCCACTTCCTCATTGCAGACGTCTAAGCGAGGCCCAATTACATTACTTACCGCTTTTAGAAATTATACAAAAAATGGAAATCTAACTTACCCACACCCTTGAATTCACCGCACTGCCGTTCACATTGTTCCCGAGATTGGAAGCGATTACCATTTCCACCACAACCGGTATAAGTAAAGGCCACACAAATCATGTTTTCGTTATCGTAGTACCATGCCGTGGTACTGTTATCGCATTCACCAGCCTCCAGAGGTTGGTCACACACGGAATAAGTCTAAATTTTAAAAAATTGCAGATAAATATATTTTTCCAATTCAAAAGAGTAATAATAAAATAACTTACTGGAGCGGGTGGTTCGCCACTTGCACAACGTGACATACATTCCTGTTCAGTTACAAAATTGTTTCTATTACCTCGACGACCAGTAAACTCGAATTCACTACATCTACCGGTTTCTTGATTGAAATGCCATCTGATCATACTTTCATTACCATTGCCTCTCAATGGTGGTAAAACACATGTCTCCTGAGCGGGGAAGCATTCATTTTCACAATCATCTTCTGAAGCATAGCTGTTAGCATTGCCACCACATCCTGTGTATACGAATTCATCGCAAACGCCATCAACACTGTTATAGTACCAACGAACCTGGTTGTCTAAGCAATTTCCAGTTGCAACTGGCAAGAAACATTTACGAGCGTCATCAATTTCTGGACTTGCTTCCAGATCAGGCTCAAATCTGGTCTGGAAACCTGGTTCTGCACTGCAGTGTTTGAGACATTCCTCTTCTGAAGTAAAACGATTTCCATTGCCTCCACAGCCACCATAGTAAAATGAAGAACATTGAGAAATTGTAGAATCGAAGTACCAGTATGGCATGTAATCATCACAATCGCCTGTATCATGTGGTAATAAGCAAACATTGTCGTCTGTCGGCTCTTCAGGCTGGACTGGAATGGGTTCGGGGACGGCTTGTGCCTCACCAATACATTGTCTTTCGCAATCTGCCTGGCTTTCGAATCTATTTCCATTACCTCCACATCCTCCATAATAAAATTGACGACAAACAGAATGTTCCTTGTCAAAGTGCCATACCATAGTGTAGTTGTCACACTCTCCTTGAGCTGGTTTCTCATCGCACACATTGATGTCAGTTGGTGGTTGGATAGCTTCTGGTTCTGGTTTATATTCAGGTTCTGGTACATGTTCTGGTTCAGGTTCTGGTTCTGGTTTCTTTTCACATCTTTGATTACAAGCGTCCTCTGTAGTGAACTTATTTTCGTTTCCACCACAACCACCATAATAAAATTGACGGCAGCGTTGATCTTTAGTATCGTAGTACCACATAGGTTCATAATTGGTGCATTCTCCCACTTCTGCGGGAATTTCGCATATATCCTTAGCTAAATAATATGTACATATACAAAAAAATATTAAATACCAAATTAAATACCTAAATTAAAAGTGCATCACATGTGCGGACATCGAATTTCAAGCGACAACATTGATCGCATTGATTCATATGATGTATGAATGAATGTGTGTATTCCAGAGGAATATTAAAACCTTACCAACTTGTTTGGGGCAATGATCCTCGCATGATTCCAAAGATGGGAAATTGTTTTTATTTCCTCCACAACCAGTGTAATAGAAGGGCATGCATTTCTTATCTGCCTCGGAATAATGCCAACGTGCATGTTTTTCGCCGCAATCACCGGTTTTCTTAGGTAATGAACAATAATCTGTGAGTCATGAGGAGAATGCGCAAGGAACACGTGCATGTTTTTTTACGAATATGAAAGGTGTACACAAAAATAGCAGGCATAATAGCAAGCAAGGTGCATAAGGAGAGGGAAAATATAATAAAGATAATATTTATGATTATATTGCATACCACCACCAAAGGAAATAAATAGTAATAAGCTGTATTATTTAATACCATTACCATATTAGGCATAACCAATGCTAGACTAAGCTTATCTATTATCTAAATGTAAAACTAATTATCAAACCTTTATGTACTCCTGGTTGGCGACAGTGGTAATTACAAGCATGTTCTGTTGGGTAATTGTTTTTGTTACCCTTGCAGCCGCCATATCTAAACGGACGACATACATCGGTCGCATTATCGTAGTACCACCGTTCAAAGCTACCCTCGCATGGTCCTTCATCCATTGGCTGTTCACAAGTGGCTGTTATGAGACTAATATTTAATATTTTGACAAAATTTTACACTTTTATATACTTACGAATACTTTCACTAACTGTACATAATGATTGACACTCTTCCAGACTGTCGAAACGGTTATTTGTGCCATAGCATCCACCATATTTAAACTCTTCACATCGTCCACGTTCAGAGTCAAAGTACCATTTGGTAATATATCCTGTGCAGGGTCCTTGACTCTTGGGTAAGAGACATGCATCTTTTCCCTTAAATTCTTGACAGGTTTCCTTGCATTCACTTTCTGAATCGAATCTATTACCGTTGCCTCCACATCCGCCATACCAAAATTTAGCACATGCGCCATATGAAGTGTCAAAGAAGAATTTAATGGAAAAATTACCGCAGGTACCAGTTTCTTTTGGTAATTTGCAGGACAACTGTGGTGGTTCTTTAACATTTTCGCAGCCTTCAAATTTATCACCTTGAGCAGAGGCAATACCATCAGGACAACAGCCATATTTGCTCTCTAAACAAGTACAACCTTCATTATTAGGCCCCTTTGCTGGAGTTTTTTCATCTGGACAACATTTGAATTCTGTTTGAGAACAATGACAGCCGTAGTGATGAGGACCTTGAGCCACAGTAATACCATCGGGACAGCAACCAAATTGTAATGTATGGCAGGAACATCCTTCAAATTTAGGACCCAGAGCGGGAGTGAGCTTATCAGGGCAGCAACCAAACTCTGAAGATTCACATCCACATCCTTCATTGTTAGGACCACGGGCAGCAGTTTTCTTATCTGGACAACAACCATACGGTGCGTACTGACAGTCACAATCTTCAAAGTTGGGACCACGAGCACTGTTAATATTATCAGGGCAGCAACCAAACGGTGAATTTAAACAACAACCTTCTCCCAGAGGACCATGTGCTGGAGTTTCGTTGTCTGGACAACAGCCGTATGGTTCGTATGTACATGCCGGGCATCCTTCATTATCAGGACCAGTAGCTGATGTTCGTCCGTCATTGCAGCAGCCAAACAGTGAATTCCTGCAATTCTTTGGGTCAAAAACATCTTCGCATCCAGCAAAGTTTTTGCCAGAAGCAACAGTTTTACCATCTGGACAGCAACCGAACTCACTAAATGAACAAGATTGTACTGTAACTTCAGATAGTGTTGCATCGGTTGTTTCAGATATATCTGTTGTATCAAATACATCAGTTGTTTCTGGTACATCAGTACTGTCTGTTTCAGCACTTTCAGTTTCCATAAGCTCTGTAGTTTCTTCGGGTATTTCAGTAGTGGTGGTTGGTGGCAATGTTGTTGGTACTGGACATCCTTCGAAATCTTCTCCTTCAGCAGCTGTAAATTTATCTGGGCAACAACCGAATAATGTTTCTGCACATTGTGATTGAGGACAGCCCTCAAAGTTTTTACCACCAGCAGCAGACACACCATCATGACAACAACCAAATTCGGTTTCAGCACAAGTCTTAGCAATAGGACAACCTTTATCAAATGGACCTTTTGCAATATGTTTACCATCTGGACAGCACCCATGCTCTGTTTTTTTGCAATCCTTAAGCTTTTTGGCTTTACATTTCTTCGCTTTAGATTCTTTTGTAATAGCGGCTTCCAATGTGTTAGGAGTACTCTTCTCATAATCTTCCTCAGTTGTCCATATATCGACTGTGGTAAATTCATTTGTTGAAAGTGAAGAATCACCAGAACTGTCAGTAGTTGAGTCGAAAATAACTGTAGATTCAGTTTCCAAAGTGGTGTCTCCGGACGATTCCTGACCAATTGTTTCTGTTGAAAAATCTGTTGTGTCTGATATACCCAAAGTACTTGACGCTTCTGTTGATTCCGAAGTATCTGTAGATTCAGAAACATCTGTACTTGACTCCAATTCCGTTATACTATCAGTGGATGATGAAACTGTTGTAGAATCTGAGGATAAGTTAACATCAGTGGATGTAGACATATCTGTTGAAGATGTTTCAGACGATACAGTGGTTTCATATAACTTAGTGGAAATTGATGTCGATATAGAAGATTCAGTTGAAGCTAAAAGTTCTGTCGATGTAAAGCTGTCTGTAGAAGAAGTAAGATCAGTTGTTTCCGAAGATTCAGTAGCTGCCGAGGAATCAGTAGAAGCAAATACTGTTGAATCTGTAGATAGATCTGTTGTAGAAACAGATGATTCTGTTGTAGTATCCGTTTGAAGTGTAGAATCCCTTATATCTGAGGTTGAAGAATCTGTGAAATTGGTAGATTCAGAAGCTTCAGAGGTGTCAGTAGATTCAGAAGTTTCAGAGGATTCAGTAGAATCAGATGCTGTTGAGCCAGTAGATTGGACTGTCGTGGAAACAGATGTTTCTGTAGTGGGTTCGGTTGAAAGTGAAGACTCTGTAGAATCTGTAGATTCGATAGTTACAGAAGACTCTGTAGAATCAGTAACTGTTGAATCTGTAGATATATTTGTTGTCGAAACTGATGATTTCGTTGTAGTTTCGGTTGAAAGTGACGATTCCGTTGAATCTGAGGATATCGAATCCGTTGTTTCGGTAGATTCAGTTGTTTCTGTTATAGTTTCGGTTGAAAGTGACGATTCCGTTGAATCTGAGGATGTCAAATCCGTTGTTTTGGTAGATTCAGTTGTATCTGTAGATGTATCTGTAAATGTAGATGTCTCTGTGGAATCAGTTACATCTGTAGATGTTATAGTTTCGGTTGAAAGTGACGATTCCGTTGAATCTGAGGATGTCGAATCCGTTGTTTTGGTAGATTCAGTTGTATCTGTAGATGTATCTGTAAATACAGATGTCTCTGTGGAATCAGTTACATCTGTAGATGTATCTGTAAATACAGATGTCTCTGTGGAATCAGTTACATCTGTTGCTGATGAAGATTCAGTAGAAGTATCTGTTGCAGAAGATGAGTCCGTAGAGGCATCTGAAGATGATATGTTTTCAGAAACAGTTGTTTCAGATATGTCTTTGAAACTTGAAGATTCAGAACTACCGGTTGAACCAGATGATTCGGTAGATAGTTCTGTCGATGAATATGTTTCAGATGTATCTGTAGATATATTTGTAGACTCAGAAATATCTGTAGTTTCAGAACTATCAGTAGCAAACGAGACAGTGGATTTATCTGTAGAATCTGACGATGTTGTATCAGAACTATCTGTTATCTTAGATAAGTCTGTTGAGATCTCAGTTACATCAGTACTTTCTGACACGTCAGTAGAACTATAAATATCGGAAGATGTCGTATCGATATCAGATGATGATGAAGTTTCAGTTGAAAGGGAGGATTCCGTAGATGAAGATGATTCGGTTGGTGATGAAGCTTCGGACGATAGAGAAGAATCTGTTGATAATGAAGATTCCGTTGATGAAGAAGATTCGGTTGGTAAAGACGCTTCAGACGATAGAGAAGAATCTGTTGATAATGAAGATTCCGTTGATGAAGAAAATTCAGTGGATGTAGAGTCTTCCGTTGATGAAATTGTTGATGAAGAAGATTCGGATGGTGAAGAAGCTTCAGACGATAGAGAAGAATCAGTTGATAATGAAGATTCCGTTGATGAAGATAATTCAGTGGATGTAGAGTCTTCCGTTGATAAAATTGTTGATTCAGTAGAATCAGATCCTGTTGATTCTGAAGAATCAGTTGATTGGGACCGATCTGTAGTTTCAGAAGTTGTTTCTGTACCATCACCGCTACCTTCAGTAACAATACTAGAGAGCTGAGTACCCTCTGTCTCGTCACCTGAACCATCGACAGTAGTGAGAGGGGTATCGGTAGAGATTTCCTCATCTGTAGTGTCAACTGCAGGAGTACTGTCACTCAACATTAGATCATCAGTTATCAATGATGACATTGTTGATTCTTCATCGAAATCAATACCATCGGAAATCTTCAAATCTTCACTCATTTTATCTGTTACATATTTTATGTTATCATCGTCCTCTTCTTCTTCACAGTCTTCTTCATATTCTTCATCAGTAACCGGCTTATCTGTACTTTCTACAGGCATGACCTCATCTTCCGTGCAGGCCTGAGTATTACATTTCTCAGATAGCGACTCTATTTTCGATTCGTCACAGTTATTGGATTTTGTACCGTTTGACAAACATAAGACCTCGCGCTGCCTCTCGCCTCCCCCACAAGGCTTAGTACATGATTCCCATGGCCCAGTGAACCACTGACCAGGACACTCCTTATCTTCACCTTCACATTCCTGCTCAGCTTCAGGTTTAGTAGTTTCATCGCATTGAGAATCGTCCGTTACTTTGGTAATGGTTTTACCATCGAATTCTCCACACAAAACAACACGTGACTGAATGCCTTTGCCGCACGGCGATGAACACTTACTCCATTCGGATGTAAACCATTGAGTTTTACATTTCTTGGATTCACAAGGCCTGGACAAAGATGGTGTTTCAGGTGCGCAAAATTCATCATCATAAACCTTTCCGGATTTGGAAGCGCAAATTGCAGTACGAGTTTCTGTTGTTTGTCCACAAGCATCGCACTGAAAATTTATTTTATATTTTTTTAATATATATGTATGTATGTAAATAAATATCTACGTTAAACTTACACCACTCCAAGGCGATATTATCCAATCCACACCTTCGCATGGAGTCAACATGCACATTTTTTCGGTTTCTGGCTTTTCTTCAATGCAATCGTCATCATTTAAAACTTTTTTTCGACCATTTTCTTCAATATAGCAAGTAACTTTTCGCCTTTGCTTGCCTTCGCCACATAATTTATCACACTGAAAAAATAAATAATATAAAAGGGATCTCATTCGAATAATCGAAGACAAATAACACTAGTTTATAACATAATACTTTTTGCTTATTCATAAAATGAAACATATATTTTTTGAAAGAGCTATGTCCGATGGTTAATGAACAATTGTTATTTTTTGTTAATTGTGGGTCGTTGAATACAGTCACATACTACGTTTGGAATATTACGACAAAATAAGTAGTTTTTTGAATTGTCGAAATCAATACGCATTCTTTTGAGAGGCGGTCATACAAGTTTATATTAAATAATTTGTTCTATTATTTTTTTTTTTTTAATTTTTTTTTTTTATAAATTATATAAAACTTTCCAAAGATTCAAATCTGCATAATAATTCACCTAACAACGGGACACCCAAATATCGATTTAGAGTTTATAATTTAGTTATATATTCAAGTATTTCTACAAAAATCTCTTTTAT
The DNA here is from genome assembly GCF_015586225.1 of Lucilia sericata. Classification (NCBI taxonomy): domain Eukaryota; kingdom Metazoa; phylum Arthropoda; class Insecta; order Diptera; family Calliphoridae; genus Lucilia; species Lucilia sericata. The sequence continues at coordinate 103,687 of NW_023995030.1, forward strand.
TTTTATTTGCAGATAAAAATAAAAAAACTCATTTTAAGTTCTTTCAAGTGTTGGAAACATATGATTATGAAAAATGTTCCGTGCAGCATGAGAAAGTGGTTAAAATAAAATTAAAAAAAAAATATGTTTTTTTTGGTAAAATTAAATCCACTTTAAAGAACCACCAATTACTAACAGTATAAAATTCGTCTCATTGAAATACGACCTCATATTTCGCTAAAAATGAAAAATATTAATTTTTCGAATTATTCGAATAGAAATGTTAATATATTAGACGTTCGAATGGAATCATTCAAGAAAATGATTTAAATTATTTGATTACTCGAAGAATAATAAATTTATAATGAACTTTTGTTCAAAAAAATAAAAAATAAAACACGAATCGACAACTATAGTAAGTACTTACTGGTGTCCATGGACCTAAATGGTATTTGGGACAGTTCTCAATATCCCGGTTGCACTCTTGCTGATTTGCAGGCTTATTTCCAACTTCTTCCAAACAAACTGAGTCTTCTTCAATAGTATTTTCTCCTGTTGGAGAAGTACGCTCACAAGTAACAGTTCGATTTTGCATGCCGTCTGAGCCACAACCCTTAGAACATTTTCCCCATTCACTAGTAACCCAATGAGGAGCACACGGTTCCGTTCCACATTCTTGACTTTCTGCTGGCTTCGCCTTTTCATCACAAAAGCTTACGTCAACCTCTTCCAAATTTAGTCGGTTATTACAAGTGACTGCACGTGTCTGGGTTCCACCACCGCAGGATGCACTACAGGGTCCATATTCCATGTGGGTCCAGGTGTAAACATCAGGTGTATTAGAACTAACTGATTGCGGAATGCTGTATTCATATTCGATACTAACATTTTTGTCTTGAACCAACATCACAATAAAAACTGGTTCATTAATGGGGCCAAGACAAGTTAACTGATCTGGTGCGGCAAAGCCCATAGGTTTCCTTTGGTAGTTCCACCATGAACCAGCAAATTCCATTGATCTAGGAAAATCTATTCGGAAATTTCCATTCAAATAATAATGACTACTTAAGTTCCGACAAGCTAAATAGTTGTTTGATGGTGATGTCTCTTGTATTCGAATGTTCGTGGCACCACTTGGTATCAACAGCAAATCATTATAGCCTGCAGCTAGATTATTTGTAGTAAATCTATCTGCAATTGTACGGCATGTTGTGCCGTCACCTCCACATTTACGGCAAATGTCCTCTTTCGCATCAGATCCGAGCATCATATCACAACCCACAGGTTGACATTGACCATCAACACATACGTCTAGATCTTTATCATTGCATCGTGTTCCATCAATAACTTTAGCCTTGTGTCTGTAGTAAAAACGCTCGCCATTAGGCATGCAATTTAACTCACAAGGATTGGGAGCATTTTTGTAAGGAACCCACTCGTAGTAAATTCCATCAAATGGCTGATGATTAAAACGGGAACACTGTTGACTTCTAAAATCTGGTTCCCCTTCAGGACAATCTTGCGTATTGCAAGAGAAATATTTACGATTTCCTCCCCTACATATAGGAGCACCATTTGGCCTAAACAAAATAACAAGTATTTATTAAACTCCAACACTTACTATTCCTTAAATATATCTCAAAATCTTACGCTGTTCTTAAGCATTCTCTTGTCTGAAACGAAACACCGCCTCCACATGATCTCGAACATTCAGATGGCGAACTCCAATCACTCCATTCTGTGGAATCATCACCCTCACCCCCAGGTATTATCGAACTCGCGGGAAGATACATATGTGCCCCATTTTGTCTTTTTAACCGCTCACCAAACTTAAACAAAGATCACACATTATATATTTAAATTTAAAGTTTAATTTGTTAAATTGTTCTATACTTACAAATCTTGACTGTGACGTTTGAATACAAAGTAATAGAATGAATCCTATCAAGGGCGGTAATCTGTAAGTGACAATTTATAGTAAATATATAAGTCGTAATTTAAAAGATAAAAAATTTACAATTTAACTTTAACAGTATAATACTAATTGAATGTATATTACTAACACAATTCCAAATAACAATTAAAATTATTATTATCGAATAATGTTTATTTGAATAAAAAGACTTCTTTATTTTTTAAAATTAACACATTTTTCGAAAAAGGAAAAACTATTTTTTTAATGTTTTTTTTAATTTTGAGTTTTAAACTAAAAAATAAAATTACAAAAATACTCCTCAAGTGCTGACCTGTTACGGTACACATTACAAATATATGTTTTTACACTGAAAATAATCCATGCTCAACTTTACGAAAAAAATTTCGTAATTTATATTTTCGTAATACATATTTACAAAAATTTCGTGTATAATACGTAAACCTTTCGTAATATTTTTTTCTTAAATTTTAGCGAAATTAAACATAATGATATTAAGTACATATATTATATATATATATTAAATAAAACTACAACATTTTTATAAAATTTAAGAAAAAGTATAATATAATTGACGAACTATTTTCATAAAAAATAAATAAAAATTCGTGTGGAGAATAATTTTGAACTAAAATTAGAAATTTTTTTTTAAATGAACAAAAATGTTTGCATAAATTAATATTTCGTAAATTTGACCATATTTATTCAAAATTCACTTTTTTCAATTTATGCAAATTAATTTTTCCAAGATTATTTTGCATTATACTAAAATATTTCGTACAATTTCGTATATATTACGAAAGAATTTCTTGTTGCGAAACAACAAACGATTCGTACAATGTACGATATTTTTCGTATATATTAGGCATGGATTTTTTCAGTGTAAATGCATTTATTAGAACTTTATTTTTAGTTTTAAAATATTCTTTTTTCTACAGAAAATATTAAAAATTCTGAACACTAGAGTGTCCAGAGAAGTAGTATTTTTTTAGAATATAGTAATATTAGTAATATATGCCTGGAATATAGTATTATATTAATATTATTATTAATTTTATTTATTGGCAATTATAACGCTTATTTAGAGTTTGGAAACGAAAAAAAAAATACATTTTGAAATAAATATAGAAAATTGTTTTTATGCAACTTTGTTTAAAAATCCTATGAAGCCATTGATATTATTTTTTATTTTTTTAAATTTTGTGTTTTCACTGAAGCTAAAAGATATCAGAATTTTGCACTTAAATCATCCCAAATTGGATCTTTATAGAATTAATTAAAATCAAATCAAAATTCAATTAGCTTTTTGTTCATTAAAAACAAATTATTAGCAGCATTTTTTAAACTATTGGATTTATTAAATCCAAATTTTAGTTCTGGCACTGTACGCCAGGATAAGGCAAAAGGTTTTAATCGAGGCTAAACAAATTTCAAATCATAATGTCAGCAGCGGCCAACAGATGGAGTTATTTCAAAACTTAATATTTAAATCATAAATTTTCCTTAAAATTTGTAATAATTTGTTGCAAAAATTGGTATTTTCACTGAATAATCATTTTAATATACCATAAAACATTCAAAGATGTTTTTCTCGAAAGATTCGTTTTTGGATTAGTAACTAAGAAATACATACATATATATGTACATACTTATGAATGTAAAATAATATAGACTGTAGTAGACTGCCTGCTGAGGGCAAGGCGTCAAAGCGTAATGTTATGTGTCAGCAATACTATTTCATAGTTATACCAGGTTATTCTATTGGCGTTTATGCTCGCGTGTCACTTGCAGTGACAAAATTAAATTGGCACATTACCAAATCGCTACCCAACACCCAATATCTGCTACACTCATTGACGTATGTTTACAACCATTTTTCACACGAATCAAAAACATTAAATTGACTGCAAATTAATTTGCAAGACTGTATGATGACGGTGATGATGGCAAAACATGGTAGTACTTGGTTGATTCTTTCAGTTTAGATGTTTATATATGCTAGTCAGGCGACTTTTTGTCTACTATTATAGCCATATTATTATGTGTACGTACATTCACACAAACATATATACATACATACATATTTGTAGTTCATATGTACATATATTTAGAGGTTTGTATGTAAATATGTTCATATTTTGTTTACTATTTGTTATTACTGTTTTATATACATATACATACATACATGTATTTATTATTCTCAGTAAAACTGACGACAGTTTGTCGTTTGCTATTCTATGCCTAAAATATGGATCGTTAGTTCTCATCATTATTAAGGGATTTATATGTGTTTCTTTCTGGGTTTATTTTTTCCGCTTCGTTTTTTTTTTTATTTATCATTGTTACACTTAGTTGTTTTTAATTATCTACGCTGTCTTGGCATTGCTACCATCATAATAAACAAATTACTTGATGCATAATATTTAATCAACAACACTTGACCTACAGCATTGCTCTTGATGCAACAATAAAGTCTAAAGAAGCCCAATAATTCGCACAAACAAAAAGCGATGAACGGGTGATGATGATGATGCTTCATATTCGAAGCACTTGCATTTATTTATGAAGCCATAATAAAAAGAGTTGATATGATGAAAAAGCATCATATGTACATTGTACATAAATATCTATGCATATGTACATACCTACATCAAGTGCCAACAGAAAGTTGCAACAATTGAAGAAATGTACGCACAAAACAAACATTTCTTTCTTAATTTATTATTATTGTATTAATCAGATGTTTATGGTAACAACAAAGTAAATAACTTTAATTAACAATATACACAGTATACCGCCACAGACAAATTATTTTGTTAACCCTCTCAGAACAGAAAATTATTTTTCTAAAATGGCGACAAATAACAAATTTATTAGCTAAAGATACAAATTTAATTTCTGTTACATTCCTTATCACAGCATCACTCTCTGGCTCATATCTGTCTATCCATAATTTTAGATAGATTAGAATTCGGAAAAAATTGGTGGTCATAATCCATATATTCAAACTAATATTCCCAACAAATTTTATTAAAATCAGACTATTTTATTAAAATCATTAATGATTTTAAAAAAATTAAATGATTTGAACCAACAGCAGCGATTGAAAATTTTGATCTTAGTACAATATATTAAAAAGAATTTCTACGATCTTTTCAAAATTAATATCAAAAACTCGGTAATTTTGAGCTGATTAAGGCAAAAATAATTGTAAAATTGTTTTAGAGTATTTTGGTCCACTAAATAATTAAGCTGGTTTGAGAGGCATATTAATATTGCTTTTTACCGAAATAGGTGTCAAAATTATTGAAATATTTTAGCATTTAGTTTAATCCATTTAAGAATTTTTTAGATTATTTTGGAATTTATATGCCTCTAATAATGCACTAAAAATCGTTATGCGGAGCAGAAATACTCTAACAAACACATTATTATTTTTCTCTCGATAAGCTCCAAATTACGGAATTTTTGAGATCAATTTCTAAAAGATTGCAGAAAATTTTTTGTGGAGATATTGTCCTGAGATCAAAATTTTCCATCGCCGGTAGGGAACTGAGAACACTTTAAAAGAACATATTTTCTATTTTTCTCGTGTTCAGTACATTAAGTTTTAATATAATTACTTTATATAGCGAAAAATATAAAGTCTATTGATAAACTTAATATAAATTTAGAACTTTTAAAAACATTAAAATCAATTAAAAATTTTTTATTTTGTGGAATACTTTAATTTTTTTTTTCATTTAATTTGTAACAGAAGGAATTAAACAAATACGAAAGATCATTCATTTAAAGAATGAATTCTCTTAGGAATGAATTCAATGCAATGTAAAGCTAAAGAATAAAGCTTTTAGAATTAAAATTTAGAGAATGTTTTTAAAAAATAGAGCATTCAAATATTTTAAACCGAATTAAAAATTTAAGGGAATTAATTCTAAATAGAATTCCTTCTTTCCAAGCTATGTACATATGTACATACATACATATATATGTATATGTATGTTGCGGTCAATGAAGAGTCCAATAATACTTTTGCATTCCATCATTCTTAAACATACATACATGCAAATGCAACAAATAATGTTGCTGTTACTACTACAAAATACTTCTGGGCCTCCCATAACTAAAAATGTCTAGATTTTAATAGTTCTTGCTCTTACACACATACGGAGATGCAATAGAATAAACACTCATATACATACATTTATTTATAGATTATAACATGAAAGGGTTTGGAACCAAAAACAGAAAGAGGAAAAATATTTTTGGCCAGAGACAAGGAAATATTTATAAAATCATTTCCCAAAAGATAGAGAAATCCAAGCGTGAAAAATACATATGGGGAATTTCGTGTCAAGTGACCCAACTTTAAAAAACTATGCCTCCCGATTTGGATGAAATTTGTACCATTTTCAGCTCTATCGGTCAAGAACTGCCGGAGTCAGAGGGAGTCAAAGTTGGACATTTTGTTCATACAGGTTTTTTTAAGCAAAAAAAAAACTGAAAAAAATAAAAGGGTCCATTTAAAAAAAAAAAAATTAAAAAATAAAAAAATTTTAATTTTTTTTTTTTTTTTTTGAAAGAATAAAGAAATAGCTATCTGAACTCCTTTGGACAATTTTTGATAGTACCAATAGGTGAAAAGTTGCACTCATTTCAATAAAACCCTGTATAGTAGTACATACTAGTATTATATAGTAGTACATACTAGTATTATATTTAAGAATGGTGTAAATGTCAAATAAAATAATGATAATAATTATCTATGACATTATTGGTTCACTGCTTCTAAAAATCACAATAAAAAAATGTATCATCACCAATTTTCCACATTTTGATATTTTAGCTTTCGTCACTGTATGCTTATTTCTCAAATATTCAATTGTATTTGCAGAAGTTAAGAATATTGAATGTCCATCCTCTTTAAAATGTTGCTTTGATTTATAACAAGTGAGGGTGTTATATTCGGCTATACCTAATCTTGTACACCTACCATCAAATCATATTCCGTAAGATAGAGTGAATTTCGGAAGGTGGCCTTACATTGATTATTATATGAAACATCAGGGTGATTCTTAGAATGTTATATACTCATAAAATTTGACAAAGAGATTTTATAAAATTAGAAATGTCGCCTTTAAGTGCTCTACTGGTATAAAACATTTTAGGGCGTTAAAGTAATTTTCTAAGGGAGACATATCCTCATACATACATACATACATACATACATACATACATACATACATACATACATACATACATACACCATACATACATACATACATACATACATACACACATACATACATACATACATACACATACATACATACTACATACATACATACATACATACATACATACATACATCCTACATACATACATACATACATACATACATACATACATACCTATACATACCATACATACATACATACATACATACATACATACATACATACATACATACTACATACATACATACATACATACATACATACATCATACATACATACATACATACATACATACATACATACATACATACATACATACATACATACATACATACTACATACATACATACATACATACATACTACATACTACATACATACATACATACATACATACATACATACATCTACATACATACATACATACATACATACATACATACATACATACATACATACATAACATACATACATACATACATACATACATACTACATACATACATAACATACATACATACATACTACATACATACACTACATACATACATACTAAATACATACATACATACATACATACATACATACATACATACATACATACATACATACATACATACATACATACATACATACATACATACATACATACATACAATACATACATACATACATACATACATACATACATACATACATACATACATACATACATACATACATACATACATACATACATACATATCACATACATACATACATACTACATACATACATACATACATACATACATACATACATACATACATACATACATACATACATACATACAGAATACATACATACATACATACATACATACATACATACATACATACATACATACATTACATACATACATACATACATACATACATACATACATACATACATACTACATACATACATACATACATACATACATACATACATACATACATACATACATACATACATACATACATACATACATACATACATACATACATACATACATACATACCTTTTATTCAACTTTAACGTCATTCAATACTTTTTAATGCAAACATTATTTAAAAATGTTCCATTATTTAATGGAAAATTTATTTTAATTCTTTTGAATGCAAAACAGAACAAAGCAGTGAAAAAAGCATAAAAATTAACATAAAAGATTTTCAGTTTATTTATTATTTATTTAATGTTTTTATGGACGCAACACATTTTAAATAGTTTCGATTCTTTTTTTTATAAACTGCCCAGAAACAAATAATAAGAACCAAACCTTTTCCAAACAAACAGACAAAAATATTCCAATTTATGTATTATCCAAATTATTATTTGATAAATTTTTTGAGTAAGAAAAACTACAATGTGTTGAAATATAAAATGTCTTTATTATTCTCCGGAAAATGTATACAAATTTTGTATACTCGAGTAAAAGTATGTTTGTATGTATGTATGTATGTATCTCACTATTGTAGCTAGTAAGTAGAAACTAAAAAAATATATTTTCCTAAATGCAATAAATTTGCAGATTAGAGTTCTAACAAATATGATACAAAAGTAAATTGTATGGGTGGGTGTTTGATTGTTTTTCATGTATAAAACAATTTAATACTTACTAACAACATAATTATCATCATAATCATTAACTATAACAATCCTATGTGATGTTATATTGAAATTTTAAGCTAAACAAAAACTAAAAACTCACAGTATGTTTAGTATACGTAATTTATACAAGTTTTTCATGAAAAAATTCGCTAAATAAAATTCCTAGAAAAAACTAAAATTGTTTAAAATAAATAGGAAACTAAAAAAAGAAAAACGAAGAAAACCCAAGCACCATCATCATTGTAGCAGCATCCAAAAAAAAATTATTATTTCACCACTTTACGAGGGCACGTGTGGTTTTCATACTGTGTTCGGTATGAAAGTACAATTTATTAAATACATATGTAGTACTTATTTAATGTACATAAGCATTAGGATAAGCACATAAATATACAAACATGTAAGTATAGCAGACCAGTACATACCGGCAGTTTTTTTGGTTTAGGCCATGATCAAGGTGTCTTTTCCATTTGCTTCATTTACCACCTTTGTATGTAAATGATCGCATACAAAGGCATTTACTTGTGCAACAAGAATGGAGGGGAGTGAATGAGAAGACAAAAAAGTTAAAGAAGAGTTTGAGGTTCTAATTAACTGAGTGTAAAGTGCTCTTTTTAGATCTTTATTAAAGTTATGTATATGTACATTAAGCTACAATCGAATGGGATTTATTGTGTATGCGAGGAACATTTGTTGTTGTTTGCGGGTGCAAATTCTAATAACTATAGGTCTTCTACATCAAAAATAAATACAAATTAAATTTTTCTAACACAATTCGAATTTTTGGATGGACACATGAAAGTATTTTAGAATTAAAAAACAAGTAAGAAAGTATAGTCGGGCGTGACCGACCATATGATACCCTAAACCAGTTATGAATATTAAATGTGATTTATTTTTCTTAATAATTCATTGTTTCGATACATTTAAGCAATTTATGAATGAAAAACTCATTTTCTGAAAGAGGCTTTATATGGGGGCTAGGGGCAAATATGGACCAAGCCCGATAAAGTTTTGTGAATATATTTATATAATATTTTTTTATGCTGAATTTCATCGCGATATTTGTGTTTATAAGTTAATTTTGGATATTCAAGTAATTTTATGAAGGGGACTTTGTATGGGAGCTCGGGTCAAATGAGGCCCGATCTTTATGAAATTTGGCAAGGTCATCAAGGTTTGTATAAAACTTAGTTGTGCCGCTTTTTATCGATATATAGGTATATTTAACATAATTATGAGCTCAGAAGCCCTTTTCTGGGGGTTCTGTTGTATGGGGGCTAGGTGAAATAATGGATCGATTTTATTCATTTTCAATAGGCATCGTCCTTGGGTCAAAAAAAGCGTGTGTGCCAAATTTCATCCAATTATCTTGAAAATTGCAACCTGTACCTTGCGCACAAGGTTTACATGGACTGCCAGCCAGCCAGCCAGCCGGCCAGACAGACGGACAGACATAGCTAAATCGACTCAGAAAACGATTCTAAGCCGATTGGTATACTTTAAGGTGGGTATAGGATGAATATTTTTGTATGTTACAAACATCAGCACAAACCCTATATGCCCTCCCCACTAAAGTGGTGTAGGGTATAATGACTAAACATATCTGTATTCCCATTCTTTTTTTGCATTCACATACATAAGTATGTTCTTTTTCTTCAAAATCTCTCCAATTAGCTTTATTTAGTTTTTACACCCACTGTCTGTCCGGCCGTCTGTCTGTTGAAAACACGATACAGTCCGATCAGAAGAGCTAGAGGATTAAAAATTTTAAACAAATATTCCCTATAGGTAAGGTTTGTTTGGTATTAAAAATGGGCAATATTGCTCCACGTTTTCGCATAGCCCCCATACAAGTGGCCCATCGAAAAATAAATTTAACAGTCATAACTGTTTTAAAAATAAATGTATAACAATGAAATTCGGCACAAATAAGTTTCATATCAACCATATGATCTCTCTACCAAATTTTATGACCCTACCCCCCAAATTAGGTCCCTTTCAGAAAATGACTTTAACGCTTATTACTGGATAAACATGAGTATACCGATGAAATTCGACATAAGTAAATTTCCTATGAGCTAAAATCTCTGTACCACATTTTATGAGGATCGGTCCATAATGGACCCTACACTCCATCAGAAAATGACTTTAACGCTGAATAAAAAATACGAGCATAGCGGTGAAATTCGTTATAAGAACGTTTCTTACGAGCAAAAATCTAGCAAAAAACGAATTTTTTGAGGATCGGTCCATAATTGACCCTACCCCATACATATAAGGTCCATTCCAAATATCACCCTGATGTTTATAGGGGAACATTTCTTTTACGGTATACGGTTTGATGGTGGGTGTATAAGACTCGACATAGCCGAATATAACACTCTTACTTATTTGGGAATTTCTTTGTATTTCTTCGTGTGTTTTAGAAATGCTAGCAAATAAATAAATTGAGTTGATGACAATTAAATATGTTGCAAACAGTTTGTTTCCACAAATTGTTTACTTTCATTACAGGCTCACTCACGTTTCAGCTTTTACAATTTTACACTTTTCAATCGATTTCCCGCGCGAGCTCTCCTTATCCGGTTGGGCTAAAATTTAACACCAGTTAGTTTTAGACACTAATGATCAAAATAAGTCCAATCCACACAAAATCAATATTTTTTGGGCACCTCTAATGTATTTTGAAAAAAATAAATTGAGTTGATGACAATTCAGTAAAACCAGCATAATTTCAACAGTGTGAAATATTCACATTTTGTATTCTTTAAGTCGAGTCTCTACGCGAGAAATGGCGTTTAAAATGCATGTAATCTTTCATAACAAGTGCAAGCAGTAACAACTGCTCCCTGCTTTCCAAACTTGCTTCCAAGGAAGCACCATATTTTGCTGGAATATATTTTAAAAACAGATTTTTATTATTGAAATAAAGTAGATTTTTATTTCATCAAATATTTGTGCCCCTCATTGAATATTTGTTTCGATAATGTTACTTGTTGGACAAATTTATATAGGTGGTTACTCTTCTGAAAAAGACGGAAACATGATGTTTCTTCATATTTATTCTACAACCAAACTACTACAATGTTGAACCTTAAAATTAATAAAATCTAAATTATTCTAAAATTTCCTAATAAGGATATTTTTATTGACAACGAAATATTCATTGGTAACAATTAGGATACAACAAATAAGGTAGGTATTACCTGTATGTGAGTATGTATGATGTTCGTCAAATGTCCAATTGTAATATATAAGATCACAATGTGACATGTCTTTGTTATGAAACTGCTTGTCCGTCATACATGCATATGCACTTAGGGAAGCCCCAAAATTAAAGTTTCTGATATTGCCGTCAAAAATTAAAATTTGGTTAACTTTAAGATTCCATTTCTTAAAAGTTTATTCTGACGTGAATAAGTACTGAGCTGAATCCAAATGAAAAGACCTTTGAGGAATTTATACTTTTCTTACAAAGGAAATATACTTCAATTTGGTATAATCTTGAAAGATCTTTTAAAGGCGCTTTCAATGTTATATGTTTTTATTTTTTCGGAAAAAATTAGGTACTACCCTAATCTACATAGTATATGAAAAAACGGGAACAACTATAAAAAGTAATTTACCACAAAAGTTTCAAATTATAAAATTCTCTCGATCCTGATTTTTGGTTCGCTTATATCAGACATGTGTGTGTCTGAAAGTCGTGTTGGGTCGTTAACCTTAGCCCGTTTTTGAAACCTTTTGTTTTTATTTATGTATGTTTAGTTTTTATCAAACTTCTTGAATTGCTTGTATCCATGAAGAGCTTTTTCGAATCAACACTCATACATTCATATGTATACAGCCCTATTAAAATGTGTTGCGTTGCATGCAGCGTTGTCAACTTTCAATTTCAAAAAAACGCATATTTTTCGTAAAAGACACTAAGAAACATACATATAGTACATACATTGCGAATGCATTTTGCTTTTTACGAGTAATTAATTAAAAAATTAATATTTTTCGAAAAAAATTAGAATTTTCTAAATTAAGGAGATTTTAGAACCGGTAGAAACAGATACAGTTCAGTTTATTGAAAAACAATTCTTGGGACTAATAATGTTACCACTACATCAATTGTACGGGTACATACTTATATTACATTCGAAATAACCTCTTGGAACAGGTTTAAAATAATTTTGAAAAATTAAAACCACATGTTTGCTCTAATTTGTCTTTCGTGAAGGGTGAAGATAATTGTCACTTTAGTGTCCCCTTTGTAAGCGAGAGAATGGACACTTAAAAAACAAACTTAAACTTTTTGTGTGTCTCTTCGCAATCTATCGAGTGACGATTAACTGCGCCTGTACCTCATGTTACACTTTTGCTCCTCACTGTATGTACATATATGTATACATATACATAAGTAAATTCAAGGTAAATTTAAATATATTAATTAATTAAAAAAAATATCTAAATCAAGAACTTTTTTCTAAAGATAGAAAAATACAAATATTTCTCTTTAACCACATCAATTGAGTTCCTCTTACTAATTGATTGATAAATTCAGGTGAATCTTTTAAATGAAACACAAACAAAAAAATATTGTTATATGTATGTATACCCATCAATGTGAATTGGCTGTTCGAGGTCAATGAATAAAATTAATAAAGATCTAAAAATATTTTCGGGAACTGTTGCAAGATCAAAATGATGTACAACAAAGTGTAGAAATTAATAGAAACAGATATTTCATAATTTGTGTTTAATAACCTACCAAGAGTTTTTGTTTATAAATATTTAAGTACATACTTCCCACAAAAGATAAAATGTAAATAATAATAAGTGATCGGAATAAACATACACACAAATCCATCTGTACACCTTTACATACTTATGCATATACATACATATGTATGTGTGTATTTAAGAGTATCCATTAGGATAATATTTTTACATTATTACAGAAAAATAAAAGAAAAATATACGAATATCCAAATGTAAATACAAATTAAAAAGAATCTTGATAAACTGAAGAACTTTTTTTGCACATTCAGTGTCTTTGAAAGGTGCTCCGACAACAGATTGTCAAAAAAACTGTTTCACCGGACGCTCTAATGTACATCGTTATGCGGCAGCACCTACATACATACATACATACACCACCCTGCAGTTCGACAAAGAGTCAATGCATCCGAAAAAGACAGTGATTTCCACTAATGTCTAACCAACTGCTTGGCTCTAATTCGTCTTTCGTCACGGATGTACTCTTTGTAAACGAGGTTGAAGATAATCGTCACTTTAGTGTCCCCTTTGTAAGCGAGACAGGGGACACTTAAAAAGCACTTGTCTGCCTCTTCGTAACATAATAAATATGTGCATTTTTGTAAGTTGCAACTTCCAAATTTCTCAAATGGTCTAGTTCATGATTGAGAAACGCCGTATATATAATCGTCTTTCTCAATATTTGTATTTTGTGGCATGTCGAGTTACAAGAATAAGCCCTTCATATATATTATATTCAAAAAAATTAAAAATGTTAGCATATTTTTATGTAGCACTTTTATTTTACTAGATTTTTCTTTCATTCATTTACTAGGTATGAAAACGTTGACAACAACGCCCATTGAAAGAGTGTAGGAATCATTTTAAAATTGTAATATTTTTTAAATAAAAATATTTCCATATTAATTTGGTCAGCCGCTGTATTTGTCAACAATCCAACTTAAATAAGTGTATTTTGTTAAAATTGTGTATTTAGTTTTTAGGAATAAATAGTATTTATCAAAAACTTAGGAAATTCAAGATTTAAATGAAACATACATACATATTCACAAATCAAAGTAATTAAATTGTTTAACTTTTTAACGCTTAGCCATACAAACTTAATATAAATATTTAGATTATCTTCCAAAATGAACAACGGCAATAACAAAATAAGCTAAAAAAAGATATTATTTGTATGTACATTATATAGTACGTCGAGTACACGCACGACTGACTCATTTCAGTTCTTAAAACCACTTTTTTGCTTTGAAGTGACTATAGTTTTTAGGTAATAAACTAAAAATGGGTGCTTCAGTGAAAGAAATGTTTTAATTAATGAAGCAAGAAACCGAAAATATTTATTTTGTTTACATTACAATCATTGGTATTTAAATTCCTGTATATTCATACATAAATATGTACATATGTATGTATATAATATATGGTTAAAACAAAAGTACCACATTTTAATTGTTTTCTTTTTACCAAAGTACTTACATAAGCATGTATGTATGTGCCATCAGTCAGTCCAATTGACTTATTTAAATATGTACTTATTATTTCAAGTATTAATAATTGTTATTTCAAATGTGAACATAGTAGTAAGTTATATATGTATAGTGAGTACATTAGAGTGATCCAAGCTTGTATGAATGAAAAAAAATCGATTTTTTTTGTTATATTTTAGAGAATACGTTTTAGTTCTTTACTGAGGTACATAATCAAATATATGTACATATATCCGAAGTTTTATTAAAATCGGATAATCTTAATCGATAAACTGTGGAGATCAAAGGTCAAACTTTGTAATATTTGGGAACTCTCAGTGTAATGAATTCTCAGTAATGAATTAATACGTACACACAGAAAACAGTTTGGTTGGAAATCAGTTACAGCAATTATTTATTTGTAATCCTAAGTGTTATTTTGTTGCAATTAAAAAAATTTGCTGAATACAATAGTTTTTCTGTATTTATAACAATTAAATTATAAATGTGATTGAATTACTATTCGAACCAAAGTTTATTTAGTTAACATAATCAATGTGTTGTTGAAAAATTTTATTTGAAAATATTGGCAGAGACAACCGAATTTTAAAACTATGATTTGATGTTTACAATCCTAAATTTGGTAAATACAATGGAACATTTTGGTAGAGATATTATAAAATTATATTCGGAGCTCACAAGCGAAATTTTTGTTGATTTTATTTGACATTTTTAATAATATTTAAATAGTTTCAAAGCAAAATATTAAAACAATCAAAATAAAACAAGATATTGCACGAATTATAATATAATGCGGAAAATAAGAGGCCGCCCGCACTTATTTTTGCATCCCTAATTGCCAAATATTTTGAAAAGGTCTAACGTTCACACGCTTCTGCAAATAAACATTTTAAAAGCCGCGAAGGTAAGAAAAATACTATGTTCCATTCCGAAACAACATCTTAACTTAACTTTTGACAATTGTTTCTTTAGAAAAAGGACCGCAATTCAATGCCATTACGAGGATTTGCAAATGCATTACTTACAGTCAGTTTTTATATATCAAGTTTCTTTGAACCTGTACGCATCAAAATGATTACCAATTTCAAATCTTCGATGATTTGTCCTCCAGTACATCATACGCCATATACTTACATATGTCTACATTAGGAGATACATATGTATGTATTTTTATTTTTATTCTGAATTTAGGAAATATATTTCCTAAAATTACGTTTGTATTTTTCATGTACCCTTTTTCTAGTATACTTTTTGGCGTCCAATAAAATAAATTTTAAACAAAAAAATTAATTTGAATTTTATTTGAACCAAAAAACAAATTGTCTTCACTCATAATTGAAGTTGTGTCAACCGATAATAACGGTTATGCCTATCGAATTTCATAACAGTTCTCATAACCGACCAAATTCGATTGGCAACAAATTCGGTCGTAACAACGAATCTGTTTTCTCTGTGTATTCTCTAAAATATTACAAAAAATGTAGATTTGAATTTGGAGATTTCAAATGGCCGTCGAAAAAAATCTAACTTTTTTGACCATAGCTGAGAACAAGTTTTGTTACCTTATAAGGACAAAAACTAGCATTCGAGTAATTATGTATATTTTAAGTAATAAAATATATATATATTTTTTTAATATATCCCAAAAGCAGTAATTTTTTTGTCACATTTCGAATTCATGTGCTGTGAGACATGTTAAATGGCGGCAACTTTTAACGTTATCCTATTAGCCTAATTTTTTGCATGTAAACCCAAAGGACAATTCTAGAGGGGTGACGGGCAAAATTCGTTTTTTTTTGCAGCACTTTAATTCACATATGTAATTATTTTATGTAGAAAACGTATATATTAATTCATAGTGTTCAACTTAATAATACTGAAAACAGAACTTCAAAACTATTGATTCAATTTGCGCTTAATTTACCAAAATGGGGATCTTAAGTTGTGCATTTTTTATAATAGTAATGCACTAATAAGGCATTCTTGATAAAATTAGATTTTTTAAATTTTTGTTGCTTTTACTTAGCCAAATTAAATTCAAAATGTATTCGATGTCAACTAATGTCAACTAAAACGAGGATGCACTGAGTACTGTTTTAAGAATGAAAACATTCTTTTTAACTTTATGTGTATGTATGTATACTTTTAAATTGCCCGATTAAGGTTCAACTTTAATAATTATTAATAATACAAATTATTTTCCATAACAGAAACTTGCGATATTATTAAATTTGCATGGTGTATATAGAAGAAGAAAAAAAATATGAATTCGATTTATTGATTTGCTCATTTATATGTACAATGTATTTATTTATCTTTCAAGAAACTAATACCGAATCGATCGTATTAACTTTTTGCATATAATTATTCTCACTTGACTTTTATTTATTTCACACTGCCAATTGTTAAAATATTTGGAAAGAAAAACACTCGAAGACTGTGGAACTAAAGAAAATTTTACGTAGAACATTTTCAATTACGTACGAGTCTTCATAAATCCATTTATTTGTATTGTATGATCAACTTGATAAATGTGGTCGACACATGACTTATGGTGGCCATAAAAACCACCGGCAAAATAATGGAAACAAGAGAAAGAACGAACGAACAAAATTATATAATAGAACACTTTTTTAGCCATTCCACCTTTTTTAATTCTTTTTATTTTATTTTTCTTTTTCCGATTTTTGTTTTTGCTCAAAAATACATGTGTATGAACGAGTATTTACTCTATACGTGAAATTGCTGTCATGTTCTTTCAGTTCGTTAACTTAGGTCAAGTAATTGCGGATTTTTTAAAATAAAAAAGTAAAAAATAACAATTAATTAACATGTGTATGGGTTGATTACAAAGCATGAAAGAAGTTATAATAAGTACAAGTGAGTAGAATAAATTTTATTACACCAGTTTTTTACACTTTTTTCGCACAACTCAAACATTCAAGTCTTTTTTAATTCACAAACATTTTGTTTTATTTTATTTCTTTTTATTTATTTTCTTTTGGTTTGTCCACATTGTTGAAATATTTGACAAAAAGTTGTAATCACCAAAAAGACTATAGACCTTAAGTTTGTAATTTTTTTAAACTTTTATCTGGAAGTTTAATTTTTTTAAGAAATCGGTACATAACTAGGTATAAAATTATTAATTATTATTTCCAACTTAAGTACTTTTTTCTTGTTGATACAAAAATATCATTTTAATTAATTAAACTCGTTTAAATTTAGAAAATATCACAGATTTAACATTTCTAAATTGCTACAAAACTGACATAACTCAAAATTTAGGGTTTTTGAACAAAATTTTTGTCGTTCGAAAGTTTTTCATATGGTTTTCATTGATGTCTCTTATTTTCGGTGTAGATAAGAAATTTTTACCTAAACGTCAGAACTAAAAATGATATCTTCATGAATGTTTATTGAGTGAGTAGTGTTAATGTACTAAATAGGAGAAACATGAAAAATATTGTTTTTTAAAGTGTTCTCAGTTCCCTAAAAGTACCAACGTTTTCCGACAATATTATTCAAACGAAATTATGCCGGTCTCGCAGTAAATGAGCGATATGTAATTTGATTATAAAAATATAACTTAAATTTAAATAACAAGAGTTACAAATAATAGTGTGGAGTTTTTACGTGAATATTTTGCCAATGTGAACGCGTAAAGCTAAGGTTACTTAACAATTAAACAGTGTTTAATAACCTAAGACAAAATTTTAAATAAGTACTTATTGTAGTATGCTTTAGTTTTTTGACTTAATTACTCGTATTAAAATTGCTTATTACAATTTATAACCACTTCAATAGAAATAAAATCGTTCTTTGAACTTTCAAAACTCTATGTAATTGTATTAAAAATTGCGTTTTTATTTATGTAACTCACAATTGTTTCAAAAATAGTAATACTGTTATTTCTGAATATTATTTTTGTTAATTTAATTAAAATCAAGTTTCAAATGAATCTTCCTTATTTCCGCTCTTTTACTGGCACCTCTATAACAACACATGAATCTATCTACATCTATCTAAGTATATACATATATTCATATTTTCAGTTAACAAAAGTTCAGCAAATATTTTTAAATCAATTAGTCAGTTAAACAAATGCATATACATACATACACATACTATGTACATTTAAAGTGTTGAAGACAATACGTTAAAGATCCATATATAATGTAGATGTAATTATGCAATAATGCATTACATTAAATCTGAGACACTCAAGTGGTTAAACAATTCGAAATTTGTATTAGGAATATAATTTCAATTAGTTTGACTGTAAAACATAGACATTTGAAAAACATTTGTATTAAAATAAGAAGTCTAACTAATTCTGCTTTATATCCTTATAATAATCAAACTAAATTATTTATATGCGTATGATATCCAATCAGCTAGATAAATTTTATATTCAATATTTCATAAAAATATGCAAAAAAACACTTTTTCACACTATCACATAAATATTGTTTTTGGGAAAATTTTGATTAAAATGTAGCCTTACCGAGACCGCCTTGATAAATCCATTTTGTTTTTAGATATTATTTTTTATTTGATTTAGTATCAAATGGCACTATAAATTCCCTTTTAGGGATTTTTAAATGTTTAAATTCTGAATATGTTTTGCTATGATTTTGAGTATGAATATATTTTTAATTATTTTACTAATAGCACTTGATTCGACATACTATTAAATTGAGTATTTGTTAGTGTAATAGTTTTATTGCTTAATATCCTTGATTAAATTCACAGGATCGCGAGTTATATTCTTGTTAGAATTGGTTTGTGGTAAATTTTTAGTTTATTAATCGTTTTTTTTTAGAACGTGGAGCGAACACAACCGTTGGGAAAGAGCGCCAGTCAGCAACTGACCCTATATGCCAATGCGCACTGTAAAAGAAGCTCGCGATCGTTCCTAAAAGGCATCATGCAACACGATCACAGCAGTAATGTAGAACGAAAACCACACAAAATTGCTTGTGATTTTATGTGTGTGTCTGTTGATATCTACAAGTGTGTTGGTTTGTGTGTTAGAATTACTGAAAATGTTTAATCGTCTGGCTACTGGATTTGTTTGTTTGTTGTACACGATGTGTACGTACATACGTACATATGTATGTATGTAACTATAAAATCGTATGTGAGTTATGATCGCTTCCGCTATATTTGTTCGTTTATTTGGTTGTGTTAAATGTAGATTTGGATCCTAAGCCTTCACTATCGAAACATTCTACAAAAAGGCATGTTTTCGTTAAACGGAGGAATTGTCGCATTGAAATCGGTATGAAATTTCAGCAAACGGAAATGCTACAAATACAAAAGCTTATCATTTTCTAATACAAGATTTTCAGTATGTAAAAGAAATGTATATACATGTATGGATTTTACTATGATTTCTATATCCCTTTTTATTCCATGAATTGCTTAAATAGCAATTGGCAACATAAATGTTGATTTCGGTGCCGAAAATGAACTTTTAATAATGTTTCATAAGATTGTTCGTTAAGTTTGTTTGCAAATAGATTTCGAATT
The DNA here is from genome assembly GCF_015586225.1 of Lucilia sericata. Lineage (NCBI taxonomy): Eukaryota > Metazoa > Arthropoda > Insecta > Diptera > Calliphoridae > Lucilia > Lucilia sericata. The sequence goes on from NW_023995030.1 coordinate 124,261, forward strand.
TAAGCTATATCATGTGTTGATGATGTTTAAAAATGCATCCTGACTAAAAATAATTGTTTATAAAAAATAATCAATTTGTCTACTTATTACGATCTGGACTTAAACTAAATCACATATAAAATTGAATCACTATATTAAATTAAAAAATATACTTGCTATTTTTCTTATAGGTATTATTGAGTAAAATAAGAATTTATTTTTGAGATACGGGTAAAAACCCGGATTTGTGTACCTTTAAGCACTTGTAAATCAGTAACATAGTTGAATCTTAACCGATTTAAAATTTCCTAACGAATTACGAAATGTATGTACATATGTATGTATAATGTTTAAGTAACCTGGAGAAATGTGTGTGCATTTATCAGCAAACATATTTTTATACCCACCATCAGAAAAGATGGGGGTATAGTGTTTTTTTTCATTCCGAATATTATATATTCGTTTAAGACCCATAAAAGTATATATATTGTGGGTCCTTATTAGATTCTAAGATGATCTAGCCATGCCCGTCTGCCTGTCTGTTGAAAACACGATAGAGTCCAAACGGAAGTAGCTATAGAGCTGAAATTTTGCATAAATACTTTTAGTTGAAGCATATACCTGACTTTAACGCTCATAACTGTCTAAAAGAAGCATATATAGCGATAAAATTCGACATGAACATACTCTATAGAAACCTAAATCGCTTTGTAAAATTTTATAAGGATCGGTTCATAATTGACCCTTCCGCCATATAAGGTCCCATTCAGAAAATGACTTTAACGCTCATAACTGTCTTAAAGAAGCATAGCGATGAAATTCGACATGAACATATTTTATAGGAACCTAAATTGCTTTGTAAAATTTTAAAATGATCGGTTCATAATTGACCCTACCCCCCATATAAGGTCCCCTTCAGAAATGGTTTTAAAGTTCATTACTAGCCTAAACTAAAATCGTTCTAGAAAATTTGACGAGGATCGATCCATAATTGACCAAACCTCACCCCAAATAAGGTCCCTCTCAGAAAAGGACTTTAACGCTTTTTACTACCTTAAAAATACAAGTACAGCGACAAAATTTGATAAAAATTTCTCTACCAAATTTTAGGAGGATCAGTCCATAATTGATCCTATCGATATATGTACATACATATGTTTGATGGTAAAATTATACATAGATGTAATAAATGAGAAAATTATTTTGATAATAACAAAAGCATCGATTCTTAAATGTCAAAGTTTATTTATAAGAAAGCATTCCTTTTCGGCAATGTTTTGATGGTGGGTATACAAGATTCGGCACAGCCGAATATAACACTTTTAGTTTTGCACCGTTTTCCAAGTTTGAAGCTATTTTTAAAATAGGAACCGTTCTCTTTATTAAAATATTAAAAACTATGTTTATTCAATAAACTAGTTTATTGATCTATTGTTAAAAAAATATGTTTAGAAAGGTTTAAATATGAACCGATCCTAACAATATTTTATGGGGAAAATTTATATTTATATAAAAGTTATTTATGGCGAATTTAATTATGATATTAGTGTTTATAATTGAATTTTTGAATAATTTTATATTAAAAAAAAGATTAATAACATATTCAATTGTTAGTGGATTTTAAAAACAAAGCTGCGTTTTACTCACTATTAGATATTGTTTTCTAATACATTAATAAGACAAGTTTACATATTACTACAAAAACTTTTTGTATTTTTTAAAATTTTTTTCTGGACTTCGACGGCCTAAACAAAGAAATCCATATATAAATCTATCATGAGCAAAATCGTTGTAAACAAGTGTTATAAGTACGGTTCCTGTATGAAAAATAATGTGCAAAACGGTGCTAAACTAAGATCAAACATAATTCTCGAGGTTCCTAAACATAATATACATATGTCATTATAAAGGCCTCAATTTCTTCTTTATTAATCCGTTGTGATACGTTCAGAAATTTCAAATCGTTTAAGATTCAACTAAATTACCGACGTATAAATGCTAAAAGGTACGAAAACCGGGGTTTACCCGTTTGGAACTGTTTGGCAAATTTAAAAAACAGATTCTTGTTCAACTCAGAACCATCTATCAGAAAAATGGTATCACTTTTTTTGTCGCATAGTGTAATTTGCTACAAAACCTTTTTGGGGAGCTTGCAAACTAATGTCCTTATAACTGACAAACCAGGACAGCAGGAGTTTGATGTTAGTATCAGTTAATATCTATGACTAGGGCTATATCTGTATGCGCTTATATTCTTTCTAGATATCGCCATTATAATGCGGGGTCGAAAAGGTTAAATAAACAAATGCTTTAATGGAATTATAAAATTTCCCCAGTTTATGTCAATGTTTAAGAGCTCCGCATCTGAAGAAAACGATGCATATGTAGCCACAACACAATAATCTTCTATCTAAAGATATAAATACATACACACTCTCAGAGACGGCAAATTCAGTATAGAAATTGTACCAGCCTACATCTATATGCGTACATACATATATAAATTAATGTGTGTTTGTATTTTTTTTTAGTTTGTACATTAGATTTATAACTATTTTTGGGTGGTAAAATAATACAGAACTACCTTATTGCCAACACTGTTCTGATAATAAAAATCAATTTTTTAGGTCAATTTGGTTAAAAAACTTAATAAAATTATTTTAATAATTTTCTTTCTCTCATATAAAGTTAATACCAAATTAGTATATCTGGAAAACTATGTACCTACCGTATGAATTAAATACAAAAAATTGTATATCGGGGAAATTATTGGAGTTAGAATGCTCTTATTTTGTACAAACAACTTTCAACATTCATGTAAATATTTGTCCAATAAATTGGCGGATTATGGGGGTGTGATAAAATTAAATACAAGAAATCGTATATCTGGGAAACAATTATAGCTAATTTGGGGAAAAAATCCATGTAAACATTTTGGGTAATAATTTGGCGGATAGGGGGCTTGGGGCTCCCATATAAATTAAAAGTTTACATGTGAAAAGTTTACATGTGAAACTTTTACATAAATATTAACATTTGGAAAAATGGGCGAATTATCATTAGCGGACATGGTACCTTTTATACGAAATAAAAATTGTGTATTGTATATCTTAGAAACTAAAATAGTGAGAGTTTTAAAATATTGTACAAAGAAATTGTTTTTAGGGTATTAATTTTTTAAGGTTGTACTTTTTAATTCATTTATGCACAGAATTAATTACATTGGTTACATTCTTCAGCAATGTTATGCCAAATTGCATCTTAATTTGTCTAATAATGAAGGATTTGTAGGAATAACAAAATTGGTTTTTGTACGAGAACAGACATTTCTGAAAATAGTTAATTCAATGAAAATTTATGCTTAAAAAAGTAACAAATCGGAAAATGTGCAAAATTATATTTCTTATGAAGTTACAGGATTTAAGGCTTTAAAAAGCTACGAAACTTTTCAGAGAACAATTTAAATAAATGTGATTGTTTAATTTTAAAATCCAAAGAATTAAGTTGTATAAAAAAAAAACAATTTAAAAGTACCATCTCTGATGTACATACATTGATCATCCATTCTGCCAACTAAGTATCAAGTATTTAACTGAACAACATCTACATAGTCTGGCGGCACGTTGAGACAAAAAATTCACACGATCACTTGTTCTTTTGTTTTGACTTGTTTGGTTAGTTTCGATCATCCAAGTTGCCTGTTTTATCCCGTACATTTTATTACAGTGATTTAAAATACATACTCTAAAGGCACTGTAAATTTTTAGCATTGGTTTTAAAAGACCTAAAAAATGATCTTTCTTTTCTTTGTCATATTAGATTCCAAAAAATATTACTTTGATATTATTCTGACAAATTAATAGTGAATCATTGACAGTCATTTATATATGAAAATCTTAATAATGAAATGCGAATTATTAATACATAAAAGGACATTTTACTTAATTGTAGATAACTAATTAAGTCGTCGGATTTGTCAAAACAATTATGAAAGAGCAAATACTTCTTTGATGAGAGTGAATAAAAAGTGTGCAACATAAATTCACTAATTGCGTGCACATGTGTTGATATTTTGAACCCTTGAGTAATGAAAGGAAAACCCGCCTCAAAAATTAATAATAAATTCATACTTGTATAAAAATTATATAAAAAAACAAATAAAAAACGAAACGAGCACAAAAAGGAATACTAAAGGATGGGTTTAAACTTTTCTTCTCGGGAAGAATTAAACAAACAAAAAATATGGTTTATGCAACATGCTGCAATAACTAACTAACTGAAGCAGTGTCAGTGAAATATCACTTGTAAGAATAACAATAATGAGTCATCACTTGTAAGAATAACAATAAAAAGGATGATTATTTTAAATGGTGTGAAGATCCAGAGTGTTTTTATTGTAATGGATACATAAACATACATTAATACATATGTATTTATATTATAAACATGTGTATTACACAAACTTACATACATATTTAAAAAATTAAAAGGCTCTTTAAGTAGGGATTCTCTGTAAGATGAAACCATATACACACTTTTACACATAATATATTTATGGGTTTCCAAGTTATTGGTGAATTAAATGTTACGGTTCATTCAACGTCAAGAGTTAATTTCAAAATAATAATAAACCATACCCAGCAAAGAAAGAACATTCAAAAGATCGGAAAAAAGTGAATTTACTGATTGCAAATTCACAACTACTGATGGCATTCTCGGGAAGTAATTTTTATGTACATACTTTTTTGAATGTTATTTGAAAGTGAAATTGCAGTAATATAAAATACAACTAATTCGACTTAAATAATATTACCATTAACAAAGGAGTTACACATATATATAATCCCAAAAATAAAATTTTCTAACCCATAAAAAATTTTAGAAGAAAAATATATCTTCGATTCTGAACAATTATAATTATCGCTTCTTTGGAAGTTATTAAACGCCACTTCTACAGAAGGTAAACAAATTCACGAAGTGCTACTTTTAAAGTGGTGATAAATGTAATTCTTTTGAAAGTACTTTGTTTTTTTCTTTGCTGGGATATATCAAAGTAGGGGACATTGCTTGGACTTGTAGTAATAAGTGTTTGACAATGAACTGAATATTTTTTAAAACTCGGTGACAATCTGTTTGAGCGTCACAATTACCAAATAAACTTTGGACATTTCTAATTATCATTCATTAACAGGAAGGTGAAGATAATATTGCAGTCTGCGTATGTGTAAATACCCCGTAGTTGTATAAGAGTCAATGTGACCTGCTTTTTAACAATTATATGAATTCAAATATTTTTTACATACATACATGCATACATACATACATACATACTACATACATACATACATACATACATACATCATACATACTATATACATACATACATACTCATACATACATACATACACACATACATACATGCATACATACATACATACATACATACAGACATACATACATACATGACATACATACATACATACAACATACATACATACACACACACACACACATACATACATACATCCATACATACATACAGACAGACATACATACAGACATACATACAGACATACACATACCTACATACATACACCTACATACAGACATACATACATACAGACATACATACATACAGACAACATACATACAGACAGAAGACAGACAGACATACATACATACAGACATACATACATACAGACATACATACCAGACATACAGACATACAGACATACATACAGACATACATACAGACATACATACCACAGACATACAGACAGACATACAGACATACATACAGACGACATACATACACACAGACTACATACATACAGACATCCATACATACATACAGACAGACATACAGCAGCAACGACAGACATCATACAGACAACAGACAGACATACCTACAACTACGACCAGACATACAGAAGACAACAGACAGACAACAGACAGACAGACAGACAGAACAGACAGACAGACAGACAGACAGACAGACAGACAGACGACAGACAGACAGACAGACAGACAGAAGACAGACCGACAGACAACAGACAGACAGACAACAGACAGACATACAGACAGACAGACAGACAGACAGACAGACAGACAGACAGACAGACAGACAGACAGACAGACAGCAGAGAGACAGACAGACAGACAGACGAAAGACAGACAGACAGACAGACACAGACAGACAGAAGACAGACAGACAGACAGACAGACAGACAGACAGACAGACAGACAGACAGACAGACAGACAGACACAGACAACGACAGACAGACAGACAGACAGACAGACAGACAGACAGACAGACAGACAGACAGACAGGACAGACAGACAGACAGACAGACAGACAGACACAGACAGACAGACAGACAGACAGACAGACAGACAGACAGAAGACAGACAGACAGACAGACAGACAGACAGACAGACGACAGACAGACAGACAGACAGACAGACAGACAACAGACAGACAGACAGACAGACAGACAGACAGACAGACAGACAGACAGACAGACAGACAGAAGACAGACAGACAGACAGACAGACAGCGACAGACAGACAGACAGACGACAGACAGACAGACAGACAGACAGACAGACAGACAGACAGACAGACAGACAACGACAGACAGACAGACAGACAGACAGACAGACAGACAGACAGACAGACAGACAGACAGACAGACAGACAGACAGACAGACAGACAGACAGACAGACAGACAGACAGACAGACAGACAGACAGCAACAGACAGACAGACAGACAGACAGACAGACAGACAGACAGACAGACAGACAGACAGACAGACAGACATACAGACGACAGACAGAGACAGACAGACAGACAGACAGACAGACAGACAGACAGACAGACAGAAAAGACAGACAGACAGACAGACAGACAGACAGACAGACAGACAGACAGACAGAAGACAGACAGACAGACAGACAGACAGACAGACATACAGACAGACAGACAGACGACGACAGACAGACAGACATACAGACAGACAGACACAGGAAACAGACAGACAGACAGACAGACAGACAGACAGACAGACAGACAGACAGACAGACAGACAGACAGACAGACAGACAGACAGACAAGACAGACAGACAGACAGACAGACAACATACAGACACAGACATAAACATACATACATACACATACATACATACATACAGACAGACATACATACATACATACATACATACATACATACATACATACATACATACATACATACATACAGACAGACATACATACATACATACATACATACATACAACTACATACACATACATACATACATACAGACATACATACATACATACATACATACATACATACATACATACATACAATACATACATACATACATACATACATACATACATAATACATACATACATACATACATACATACATACATACATACATACATGGTTCAATAATTGACCTAACCTTTGTTAGTGCAAGCCTGTCTAGGGACATTGAGTGGTATGTAAGTGAACACTACACACACAGTGATCACAAGAAAACTACTGGTGGAATGAAAACATTGCTGCTCTTAGAAAAGAATGTCTTAAGGAAATACCAAAGAAGTAGATTAAGACCTGACCACCTGTTTCAAACAGAATTATACCAACAGTCTAGGAAAAAGCTCCAGAAAGCCGTAAACCAGAGTAAATCTGACAGTTTTAAAAAGCTTTGTATGGAAGACGACATAAACCCATGGGGTAGCGCCTACCAAATAGTGATGGCACGCCCTAAAAGGGAGAAAATCAGCACAAATCACCTGTCCAGATCTGATTAATAAAATAGTTAAAACCTTATTTCCAGAAGGAGAAACCTACGTCGAAAACAATTCTGTCCCTGGAGAAACGTCAATAAACAGTGTACAAGTATCGGAAAGGGAAATCCTAGACCTGTGTTCAAGAATAAGTGATAATAAAGCCCCAGGGTTAGACGCTATTCCAAACAAAGCACTAAAGCTTGCACTTCAATCTAGACCACAAATATTCGCTAGAATATTCACGAAATGCCTAATAGATGGAACTTTTTACAACGAGTGGAAAATGCAAAAATTAATACTGATACCAAAGCCTGGCAAACCTATATGGGAACCTCAGTCCTATAGGCCAATATGCCTCCTAGATACAGTAGGCAAATGTTTAGAGAGAATCATATACAGACGATTAGAAACAGCTGCAGAAGAGAATGGTGGCATATCTACTATACAGTTCGGCTTTCGCAAGGAGAAATCAACACTTGATGCTATAAATCTTGTAGTAAACACTGCAAAAAGGGCTATTCAAGGCAACGGTAGTGCAAGAAAATATTGCACTCTTATCACCTTAGACATTAAAAATGCTTTTAATTCCGCCGGGTGGAAATTTATTTTGGCAGCACTGCACAGGATAAATACTCCTATCTACCTGATTAAGATTATTATGGACTACTTTTCTAATAGAACACTATGGTATGAAACCGATCGTGGCCTTGAATCATATAATGTTACGGGAGGAGTTCCACATGGATCGGTCCTCGGTCCTTTACTGTGGAACATCATGTATGACGGTGTATTCAGACTACAACTACCTGATGAGGCAACCATTGTAGGTTTTGCAGACGATGTTGCCGTACTAGTACAGGACAGACATATTGATGACGTACAGCTGTACGCAAACGAGGCTATAACTATAATAAAATCCTGGTTACAGTCAGTAAACCTTAATCTTGCAGACCACAAGACAGAAGCTGTTCTTGTCAGCAGAAAAAGAAAGGTCGAAACACTAACGATTCGAGTAGGAAGCAGTACAATAATATCATCTCGAGCTATCAAGTACCTAGGGGTGATGATCGATGATCGGTTGAACTTTAAAACTCACATGGGATATGCATGCAAAAAGGCAACCGGGGCAGTTAATGCACTGGCAAGGATAATGCCAAATATTGGAGGTCCACGTCAAAGTCGAAGACTATTGTTCTCACGAGTCTCGAATTCTATAATCCTTTATGGAGCACCGGTTTGGGAGAATATGACAAAAATGTCTGCAAAGAAAGGCATAATCTCCCTCTTTAGAAGAAGCTGCCTAAGAGTATGCAGTGGATATCGCACACTATCCCTAGAAGCAGCTAGCGTCATCTCTGGTGCTATTCTGTTATATATCATGCGCTCAAAAACAATCCGAACCTGCCAAGAAAAACTTTAAAAAGTGCCGAAAGGAAAAGATCTATTCGTAGTTGGCAACAAAGGTGGGACAATACATAACATGGAAGATGGACGTATAAACTTATCCAGAACATCAACGTCTGGATAAACAGAAATCATGGGGAAATTAACTATAACCTGACACAGTTTTTGTCGGGCCACGGAGCTTACAGGAGTTACCTCTACAGATTTGGTCACGATAGTTCACCTAGATGTCCTGAGTGTACACACGAAAATGAAACTGCGGAGCACGTCTATTTCAAATGTCCGCGCTTTATAGTACAGAGACAACAACTGGAGTTATGTGTTGGAGAAAACCTGACTCCCGAAAATATAATAGGAGTTATGCTTCGATCGAAAACCTGCTGGGAATCAGTGAAAAGATTCGTAGACATGGTGAACACATTGCTAATGATAGCAGAAAGAAGCCGCAAAGCGGAAAGAAGTAGTTTGATCTAACGAGATCCATACAGTGTGAACAGCGATTAGCTGAACATTTCAATAAAACCTTATATGATCAAAATGTCCAACTTTGACCCCTATAAGTCCGGTAGTTCTTGACCGATAAAGCTGAATTGTACTAACTTGGTGCAAATTTCATCCAAATCGATTTTTTGAGTTGGGCCACTTGACACGAAATTGCCCACATACATACATACATGCATAAGTAAAATACATTAATATAACAATAATAAGGGTTTTTTAAGATACAAACTAGATGGGGGGAAATATAAGAACATTTTTCGAATCGCACATAAATGTTTGATATGACATTGAAATCCCCTTTCAAATTTACGTCCATATATGTATTTTCTATTCACATGTAAAAGTCATTAAAATCTCAAAAAGGATTTTTATCCCTTGATCCATGTATGTACATTAGGGTGGTTTTATCTCATATGGTAAAAAAATGTGTTAATTTTTTGGGGGCACCCCCCTTAAATGTTTCTTTCAGTCAGATTTTGGGATTGCCAAAGTTTTTGGAAGATATTAAGCCGTGCCACTGGGACCTCAAAGTTTTGAAAATTTCGATTTTTGGGAAGTTTGGAGATTTTGGTAACCCATATCTCTGGAACAGCTAAAACTATTTGCCCGTGTCATACATCATACATTAAAGACTATACTGTTTATAATATTTTATATTCTACGCAATAAATACGCAAATAGTACTGAAACTGAAAAATCAAAACAAGACCTAGACCTCATTGAAAATCTATTAAAATACGAAAACATTTACAAAATATCAGAAAAAGGAATTAACAAAATGTGAAATCACCTGACGTATCATAGTCCTAAAATTGTTGCCCTGGCATTGCTTGACCAAACAGTGCAAAACACCGTAAAGATCCAAATGACTAAAAAAATCTTAACAAATCAAGCAGAAGAAAATGAGAAGTGCTCCAAAAATATGCGACCCGAACTAAAAAACAACTGCCGAAATTCCTAGAAAAAGGTCTCCCAGCCCTATTTACAACTAAGACTTACCTGTTGTTCAAGAGATTTAACATTACATCGAATTTCTATTTAACATTCCGAAATTTCACCAGGAGGAGCAAAGGATGGTAAACAACTCGAAAGAACGACATGGCAGAGCGAGGAGTCAAGCTAACTCATAACAGAATACAATCAATTACTTATGAAGGACGAGCAGCAAAAACCACATTATGTCAGTCACTTGAATAAATTTAAATAAGAATAAAATGAGAGACATTTATTATACTTGATTTTTTAAATACATAAAATACATAATTGTTTTCATTCCAAAATGATAATATAGAAAGGAAAATGGGTTTTTTCACAATAGGTTCCATCTTCGCTCTAATTCGCTCTAGTCACGGATTTAGGGACATTGCCTTCATTATCTCAAATTTAGTACTACTAACATATTTTTTTTTGCATATTTTTGCTTCAATTTGGAGTATTATACAGGCAAATATGTCAAACCGTTCTAGAGATATGGGTCGGAAAGTCGTCAAACTGCCAAAAATCGAGATTGTCAAAACTTTGAGGCCCCAGTGGCACGTATTAACATCTTTCAATCGTGCTCAAACTTTGGCAATCTTAAAATCTAACAGAATAAAAATCGATCCAACATCGATTTTTTAAAACCACCCTAATGTATATATTTTTATATACATCCCTACAAGCAAGAAGATACGAAAACGATACGAAGTCGTATTGATTGGAAAAAAATTTATTGCGGCAACAATCATATTCGTATTGCGGAAGATACCCCCTTCGGGAGAGATTGTGCGGCCAGGGCGATACTTCCAAGCAATACGAATGCAATACTCCTAGAAGTCAAAAAAAGATATGCTAGATAATCACATAGGAGAGAAAATTAAGATATCTTCTGATATTCTTCTGTACGATAAATATAAGATATCGCTTTTTGGAGAAATACTAAAATATCTTTTAATTTACAATTTTAAAATTGCATTTTATTATTAATTACTTAATTGCAAAATTACAATTACATTATTAATGCTGCAATGCATTTCCGTTGAAAATTTTCATCCTCCCAAAAGATATTCCTCACAGGATATGTTTTTGTTTCTCGAATAAAGACAGGAAAATATGATTATATAATTGTTAATTATTGGAAGAAATATAATGCTAAAATGTATACTTACTTTTTCACAGAAAAATGTCCACTTATGTCCTTATTTATAGCGTATATTAACGATTTAATGTTTTTTTCCTATATTTTAATTATTTTATAAAATATTTTGAAGTTTGAAAAAATTTTGTATTGCTTAGAGATCTTCCCCAAGATATTATAAGGATATCAGAAACTTATTGCTTAGAAGGAAAACCCCTTGCAGAAAAAAATTATAACAATTTGGTAACAAAAAATATCTTACAAAAACAAAAAAAATATTGCTATTATATCTTCTACGGAAGATATCTTCCTAATGTTTGTAGGGATATGGGCATTTTCATGAGGTCTACTAAGGCTGAACAAATAAAAACTTTCGCATTTTTTAAGATAATTTAACAAAATTTGATACATGGTGTTCTAAAGACGAAGTGTGTTGAAAATATGTATTTAAAATTGGTCCAAAAATCGGCAGATCTATAATTTTTCAGCAAATAACTTAAAAGTTCATAACTCACTTATAAACACTAGTATTTTGTTCATATTAGGTATACGTAAGTTTAATATAAATGTAAATCCTCACCACATGAGGATCGGTCCATATTTAATCCTAGTTCCCATATAATACAACTTGTTATTTTAATCAATAAATTGCTTATGTTAATCAGTCGACCATGCCCGACTGAATTTTTTACATCTTTTGTATTTGTATAAGCGATTGTATATATGTATGTACATATGTATGTATATATTTTCAAAGGAGCAACAGGAACAACATACATATGAAGGAAGAAAATGTAGCGTTCGGACATGATTAAAATTAAGTTAAAAAAGTATAAATAATTTTTGGGTAAAATTATAACCATTTTAAGGCAACATTAGTTAACAACATTTTAAAATTATTCTCATTGAAATACGACCTCAGGTTTCGCTGAAATCGGTGATTCAATTGGCCAAAAAAAAAACAACTTCTATTTTTGTAGCGATTATATAAAAATAAGATTTATATTTAAATTTTTATCGCTTTAAATGTGTTCGATTGTCGCGTGCGACATTTTGGAACTGCCCATATATTTTAATATAGAACTGAAATATTGCGTAAATTTCAGTTCTAAATTAAAATTCAATATTTAAAATTTCTGACATATTAGCATCTAATCATCTTTATAAAGGAAATAATTCTGATTTTGTTGTTGAAAATGTTAGTTTTTCTACATTTGTACACAAACAAATATTAATATGAAATGGAGAAAATTTAAAATAAAGTTTTATTAACCATCGTTCTTCTATGTAAGTTTAACATTTAATTTTTTATGCACAAAAAACAATTTGATTATTTTTTGTTAACCACTAAAAAACAAATACATACATATAAAACTTCCGCTTAGAATGGTTAAATACACACAGACGACATACATACATATGTAAATATGGAGTACCTACATTAGGGACATTACTATTTGCATTTTTTCCAAATATATAATTTTCCTAGGGTTTACATGAAAATTAAAAATGTAAAATTTCGATTTGATTCACAATATTAATGAATTGAAAAATAAATGTATATTCATATCGAGGGACTACATTCAATAGTCGCTATCTCTCAATTTCATAAAAATTAGATTTTGATGGCAAAATATGCAGCAAACTGTCCAGCATACGTGATGTATTTTATATTCACCCTTATTATGTATGTCGAAGTCACGTCGATTTTCTCTCGAATTTTCAAAACGGTATTACATATGTATGTCGATTTTCTTCAGTAATATGACTAAGTTGAAAATCTATCACTAAAAATGGTATTATGTACATATGTCGTATTTTAATGGAAAATTAGACAGAAAAAGTGTCTGACAAAAACTTTAAAAGCTATTGGCATCAGTTCCCGTAGCTGAAATTTGGAAGTTATGAGTATGTACACCAGAGGAACACATACATAATATAATGTTCGAATGTTCGAAGTTAACCCAGATATGCCCATTGCTAGAGCATGATCATTTTAAAGCTACTTTTATATTATTTTGGAAGCAAATGAGAAATAAAAAACAATGCAATTATACATTTTTAAAAATTTATTGAAAAAAGTGGTTTTTAAAGTCGTCCTATATATAGGACAAAGGGGCCACAACAAGAAAACTAAAACACAATAATGAAACTTTGACGCATATAACTTTATAAATATAATTTGAGCAAAAATCTGTATTAATTTACTTGTAAATGTACAAAATTTTACTTTCAGCACATATTCACTTATCGGACTTACCCAATTTTAGTCATTATGACAATATGACAAATTTAAAAATTCTATAACTCAAAATTAGTATAAAAAAAATGCGATCACACAATATGTATGTGAACAAAAAAAAAACGAAACTTAAACAAACGTGACGGATCCTATAAACAAAAACTATGTGTACTATATATAGGTCATTGGACATATTTGGGTTAAGTTCGAAAATTCGAAATAAAGTTAGAAAAATAGAAAACCTAAAAAAGAAAATCTGAAAATTCGAACATATGTTCGAAAATGTTTTGAGTCTACTTAAACCTGTTCCTGTAGTTCAAATTGACTAAAATTTGATAATTATGATTGCAATGGTGGCAATATAGTATTGTGTTCGAAAATTCGAAATTAAGTTCGAAACATGTTTAATGGTTTTAAAATAATCTTTGAATAATAAAAAAATAAAAAAACTTCGAAAAATTGAACTTATGTTCGTTAATGATTTAAGTCTATTAAAACTAGTTCCTGTAGTCTAAAGGGACTGACGAAGGCATTACAATATTAAGTTCGAATATTCGAAATTAAGTTCCAAAGATTTTAAAATAATCTATGGATTAAAACCATTCGAACTTTTGTTCGAAATACCAAAAAAATGTTGGAAAATAATTTAAACTATTAAAATAATCTCTGATCATAAAAAACTATGAAAATAACATTAATGGTTCTTATTAATTCAATGTGCTAATATACAAAGGTCCTAATGTATCAAAAAACTATTAAAAAATGCTGAATATCGACACGATGTTTACTATTTCCTCTTTTTTATCAGAAGAAATTTGTTGCAAAATTTAAAAAAGTAAATTATATAAAAGTTGTCAAAATAATCTATTACAAAAATTTAGATAATTAAATTGTATATACCGACAAAAAATATATACCCCTAATTAATAAGTTGTTTTTGTTTTCATATTAGGACGATAACAATTTTCTAAAAATAAAAATAACTCAAAAATTATTTATATATGTACATGTATAGTATGTATATATTACATACATATTATGTATGTATGTTTTGAAGATTATTTAATAGAGAAATACTGAATGAATGTGCGTAGTTTTAGTTAATGACATAAATTTTTGTTTTATTTTTTTTGCCAAAGGAAGTATTTAACCAAAAGCATTATCAACGCACTGTAAATATTTAGTTCCATAAATGAAAATACATTATTTCATTTATATAATTTTATACATACATAACATTAATTTTGCTTGTTTTTTTTTCTATGATTTAAAAATGACCCATTTTTTGCAATATATTTTTTACGATAAAATTATTCTTTACTTTCAATGAAGTATTTAAATTTTTCATTCATTTTCTACAAAACAATAAATGGATTTTGATACGTTACTGCTGCTTATCAACACTTAGTTCCGCTCACAATGATCTCGTTTTTGTTTATTTTATCCCAAGCATGTGGGTGAAGGGTGACTAGTATTAGTACGAATATGTGAATGTAACAGTATACTTGTCGTCGTACAAACTATTTTTTATAATTACAAAGGTCTCAGTATGGTTTAATATACATATGTATATAATATAATATACATATGTATATAATATAATTTTTAACAAATTTATAAATCCTAATATTTTTATTAAATGCTTGTTTAATAAATTTCTTTCTAATTGTCGCAGCTCTATGAGACTGTAGGAATGGACAGCGACAAAACTAACAAATTACATGTTTTAACCGGAAATATTATTTTCTTTTTAGGGCTATAATTTTAAGATAAAAAAATTATGTATAAGTATAAGTACGTTGTGTTCTGTGGACAAATTAGCAATTAAAATACATATGTATGTATGTATGTTTACTTTTAAAAACAACGTACAGATCGTATTACCAATAACACTGGTCTGCAAAAAAGTTTTTTGCGCTCCTTTAAATTTTAATGGCTGAATGGGATAGACGTATTGCTCCTGAATCCAGGTGTGGTAACAAAGTAGATCATGTCTACTTTTTCGCAAACGTGTTTTAAAAAATCCAATTTTTGGTTAGAATTTTAAAGTAAAATTTTATAATGTGGACAAATTGACAAAAACAACAACAACTAACACAAGTAATATTTACTATAAGGATGTCTGGATGTATATAAGTTGTATTTGTTTTTCTATTCAATGATGCATCAATGATGCCGTAATACATCATGATGTATTACGGCAAATAGATCAACAAAAATTCGCAAGCATGCCTGACCAATTTCAGGAAGAAGTGTGAGTCTAAAAATTAAGTTTTAGTGAGTGATATTTAATTTAAAATGTCGATATGCCGAGAGCAGTCCTTTAATTTCATCCTCAAAAAGTTCCCGCAGTGTGGCCCTACCGTAGGCCTCTGGTTAAGACGGCGGACAGACAGACAGACAGACAGACAGACAGACAGAAGACAGACAGACAGACAGACAGACAGCAGACAGACAGACAGACAGACAGACAGACAGACAGACAGACAGACAGACAGACGACAGACAGACAGACAGAGACAGACAGACAGACAGACAGACAGACAGACAGACAGACAGACAGACAGACAGACAGACAGACAGACAGACAGACAGAGACAGACAGACAGACAGACAGACAGACAGACAGACAGACAGACAGACAGACAGACAGACAGACAGACAGAAGACAGACAGACAGACAGACAGACAGACAGACAGACAGACAGACATACAAACAGACAAATACAGACAGAATACAGACACAGACAGACAGACATACAGACATACAGACAGACAGACAGACATACAGACATACAGACAGACAGACATACATACATACATACATACATACATACATACATACATACATAACATACATACATACATACATACATACATACATACATACATACATACATACATACATACATACATACATACATCAAAAGATGCGTATTTACGAGGCTTATTATTAAATCATATTTTTGAATTTTCTATATTTATAAACCAATAAATGTTTTTGCAAAAAAATTTAAAAAAAGTTTAATTTTGTAAAATTAGCAATACAATTTTTTCATCATATAACTATACATACATATATTTTCGCTAGTGTATCCAACCCTCATTGACAGTATTGAACAAATATTTCATAAGCTTCAAAAATATTATACAAATGTTATATAAAAAGTCGAAAATTTCTTAATTTTTTCAAAGTTTTTGAACTTTACACGCTTATAACTATCAGATGGAGCTGCCTATGGATTTTAAAATTTGTAATCCTATACTTTTGAATATTGTAAGTACAATACTATTAAAGTTTATTAAAAAAATATCGTTTGAGATTAAAGTTCGCCAAATAGTGAATTACTCGAAATTGTGACGTGATAGGAAGCAGTCGACGACGCAGATTCAGTTTGTTCTATAAAATTTTTTTTTAAGGAGGATTTCTGTGCAGACCTATGTAAAGCAGAAATCATTAATCAATTCTTTTTTGATTTTATTGTATGGTTAAAGTAAAATAGCTTAGCACAACGTCACACTTAAGATGAATAGATACTATGTATGTATGCACATATTTATCTCGCTTCCCGTAAAATGCAATAATACATAACTCATGTTTTAGCATAATTTTTATATGTATTTGCAATTTGGAACTCATTTGCAAAAAACAAATCTTTGAATTATTTGCGTATTTATTTACATGTAAATGATTTGTATTATTCTTGAGGAACATTAAAAGCCTGGATCCCAATCAGTCTTTTGTGGCTCCGTATGTGTTGAATAACAAACTATAATATCACCAGGCTGAGGTATGATGTTGGTGTCTTTTAAGCGTATACCGCATTCAACGTCTTTTTTAATTGAATCTACTTCATTCTTTAAATGTCTCATAGATTCAAGAGGTCCTGTAATGGAAAAAAGACATTCATATTATGTTTGTTTGGAAAATGTGTTGTATTCTTACCATCATAAATGGTTTCTCCATTTCGCATTAAACGAAATTGGTATGCCCTTTTCAATACACCTTTTGTGCATCGACAACCTGCAACTGGTACTTCTTTTCGTCCCTCCGTGATAGAAAACTGTTGTAAAACATTTGCTTCTCCCGATATATCTTCTACTTCTAATGGAGGCAGTTTATTGCTGATTTCTTCTTTTAAGTCGTCAATTAAGCGATATATGATATCACAAACTCGTATGGAAACGTCACCAGTAACTTTAGCAGGCGGTTCAACCGAAAAGGCATAAATGATTGCATCGAAAGATTTTGCCAATTCAATATCAGACTCTGACACATTTCCAACGCCGTAATGAACTACATCCAAACGACATTTATCGTTTCCACTATATGTTTCTAACACATCAAGTATGGCTTCGACCGAACCATGTACGTCACCTTTGATTATTACACTGACGCGAGGTGTACCGTCATCTGGTAAAGTCTCTTTGGACCTGGGACCATGTCTCAAACGGAATCTACCCGCTAAACGACGGGCGTCTCTTTCTGCTCGATATTTTTCCAAATGTTCTTCTTCTTTTTTACGTATTTCTTCAAGACTCTGTTCAGCTTTTTCTTTTTGAGCTTCGTGGGTCCGATATCTAAGGACAGAATGAGCCTTTTTCTGAAAGTGAAGAAAAAAATTATAAACACATTAACTCTAAAAACAACATTATATAAAAAACCTCTGTGTCAACTTCCAGAATTAAATCTCCAGCAAGTGGTAATTCTCGCCATCCTAATATTTCTACAGGTGTGCCCGGTTCTGCTTTATCCAATGGCTTACCATTATGATCAAATAGGCCTCTAACTTTAGCATGCGCAAGTCCACTAACTAAGACTGATCCTTTGCGTAAAGTTCCCCGTTTAACTATAGCAGTAGAAAGCTTTCTTAAAATAAAGCAAATAACTATTAATTATTATAATTTAATAATAATAATAATAATAATAATAATAATAATAATAATAATAATAATAATAATAATAATAATAATAACAATAATAATAATAATAATAGTAATAATATTAATTTAATTGTGAATAACTCTATGTATACTACACTATTATGGCGGTGAAAAATTACTTCGCAAATTGAAAGTATGCCGAAAATGTATTCAAACTTTCGAAGCATTTTTTGTTGCTAGGGGTATAATATAAAAGCTCCTGCGAAGGACCATTGAATAAAAATCATGATCATTCCGAAATGTTCGCAGTTTCCGAATAAAAGCATTATTTTTTAATTTATTTGCGATATGTACTCTTTCTAGCAAAAAACATTTTAAATTATTCAAGAAGAAGGGACAATTTCATGATGTATTTAGTACGTATTCCATTTAAATCGTTTTAAATACATTCTTATACTCTAATAAATTTGTCATAAGTGAACGCATGAGAAATTGCATGCACTTTTTGCGCGTTTTGTATAAAAAGGTGGGAGACAAATGTAGAAATGTTAATGACAAATAAAAGCTTGATACCTATATTAAATATACATATTTGGTATAGTACATATGAACATACATTTTTATACTATATAAGAGCGGACAAAAACGCTTCTATACAAAGTAATCACTGTTGCCAACTTTTTTCCCAAAAATATCGCTAAAGTCGACTGAAAAATAGCTAGAAAATAGCTAAATTCAAGACATTTTGAAAAATTTAGCGATAAATCGTCAAAATAATATTTATTATATGATTCTGAAAACAAATAGCAAAATTTTTCAGATTTTTTATATTATTCTAAAAAGTCAGCGATTTATCGCTAAAATCTATATACATACGTAGGAATGGGATAGTGATACAAACACATCTTATAACAAACACATAAGATAATCTTTTTTTATGTTAAATATTTTCACTTTGGGTTAGGAAAAATGTCAAGTTGAGGTTAATTTCGATATGCGACCCTATACAGATTGCTTTAGAAATGTTGTAAAGATAAATTGAATTTCGAAATGCTGGCCTTTATGGATCGATCCTTTATTTTCAGCATAAGAGTATTATTTATTTTTCCATTACAATACAATTACAAATTATATTCTTACCTAATTTACCGAGCAGGGTGACGATAACCATACGACCGTTGTAGTGTAGCAGACCAGGATCTCTGCTGGGAATCGAACCCACAACCCTCAGACGAACAGGCTAGCACACTACCAACTAGCCTACCGGGGCACCCAAGATTATTATTATACACTCCTTTTGTGGGAAGTTTATCTGCAATATCGATATGCGGCCCTATACGCCTTAGAAATGTTGTAAATTTTTAGGACTTTATGGATCGATCCTTTCGTCACTTATTTCCAATGTTCACTAATTTTTAGAATTATGGTAAATTTTATTATCATATCACTCATTTACTAAAAGACTAGAATAATTAAATATTCGTTTTTTGAGTACAACAAAATATACCCCTTTTAAAATTTTTCGTATAACTTTACCTGTACGCACAAATATTTGCTCCTAATTATGTTCTTCAGAACATTCAAAATAAGTATAATACACACAGCTAAAACTCAAATAATTTACATTGAATGCATATTTTTATACTTATACATACATATATGTAAATCGTCATTCGTAGCAACTTTTAAGCGATATTATCAACATATAAATGAATAAAAAATGCCTTAAAATCTAAAGAAAAATCGCTAGATTTCCCGCTAATAGCTAAATCATATTTTCCCCCGCAAAATGGGATTAAAAATCGCTAGATTTGACGAGAAAATAGCTAAATTGGCAACAGTGAAAGTAATCTTTATACTGTTCAAAAAAATTAAATCATTTGTTAATATTTTAAAATTTTACTGAAGCTGCGTTATGAATATTCGAGATTTTAACGTTTCGCTTTCGAAATGCAATTTTAAACGGCGATAGAGATTATGTCACAATTTTTCTTTCTAATATTAGTCAAAGATACATGTTAATTTCTGTTACACCCGTTATAACAGAATCACTCTCTGGTCCATAGTGCAATGTCCGTCTATCGGAAATTTCCGATGAGGTCACAGGCCATAATTATGAATATAATTTGAAAAGTTAGTGGACATAATCTACAAAGTCAGGAAAATATATCCACTAACTTTCATTGAAATTAGATTACTACTTCAACTATCTCTAATATAGGCAATCGGCTTTAATTTGTTTCCAATATTGTGTTTTTATTCTTTTGAAAATTCAAAAATTGCTACAAAATATTTGAAGATAAAGTCTGATTTTAATAAAAGTTGGTAAGAATATAACCCTAAATATGTGGATTGTGATCACCAAGTTTTTTCTAATTCTAATTATAAATAAGACCTGTGTTACTATCTGAAATTATGGATAGACAGACATTGCACTATGGGTCGTGGCCTCATGTTTTCCTGATTGTCTGAAATTTTAAATCTCCATTTTATATACATAATATATTTTTAACATTTCCTAACTTTTGTTTAACAATCTTAGTTCTGCTTTCATATACACAAACGGAAATTAATGTTTAGAATTATCTATTCAAAATTTTTAAAAATTCGAATCACAATAAAAAATAAAAAAACATAAATTTTTGTACTAAAAATTTAAATTTTTCGAAGCCGGTTAACCGAGACATAAAAACCGGATAACTCGGTTAACCGAAAGCCAATGTCTTAAAAACCCGGTTTGCAAAAAACCGAAATATGCAATATAAACCGGTTGTTAGATTAACCTGGTAACCGGTTTATAAACACTACATATAACATATAATTTTAAATAATTATTAAAAGTATCAGAATAACGAATATTTTGCGACAAAATTAACATCACTATTGCACATTTTCTTATTTTTAATTATTTTTATTGCAAATTTTGATAAATTATTGCGTTATATTTAACATACATATACACTATGAAAAAGAAAATAAAATGATTTTGGCCATCATTTGGTTGACAGAGGTGCATTTCCAAATTGTCTAAAAATAGTGCTGGCCAATTGGAATATTGTCAAATATTTATCTATTAATCCAATATTACCTAGATTAGAGTCTCTAAAAAAAAGGACGTATGGTCAGCTTAACATTGGTGGTAATCGATTTTAAATATTTACATACCAATTCTGGTCAGTAATGTATTTTAAGCAGTTTTAAATTCTGTTAAATGCATAAAATATCAATAAAATTTACAAATTTTCCCATATAAAACATTTTAACAAATGCTTTTTTGCATATTTTGCATAAAAGTTTCAAATAATCATTTTATGCACTTTTAAAACTTTTTCAACAGGGAGAAAATGCATTCTTTAAAAATGTATTATCTTAAACTTTTTAATATAAAAATTATATTAGAATGAAGAAGCTCATCCATAGTAATAGATTGGGTTCAAAATAAACAAGTAAGAAAGTATATTCGGGCGTGGCCATATGGTCGGCCACGCCCGACCATATGACCATATATGGTGGTAACCCTACACCAGTTATGAATATTAAATGTGATTTATTTTTCATAATAAAGCATTTATCTTCAATATTCCCTTGTTCCGATACATTTAAGCAATTTATGGATGAAAAACTAATTTTCTGAAAGAAGCTTTATATGGGGGCTAGGGGCAAATATGGACCAAACCCAATAAAATTTTGTGAATATATTTATATTTACATAATATTTTATTGTGCTGAATTTCATCGCGATATTTGTGTTTATAAATTAATTTGGGACATTCAAGTAATTTTCTGAAGGGTACTTTGTATGGGAGCTAGGGTCAAATGGGGCCCGATCTTTATGAAATTTGGCAGGGTCATCAAGACTTCTATAAAACTTAGTTGTGCCGTATTTTATCGATATATATGTATATTTAACATAATTATGAGCTCAGAAGCCCTTTTCGGGGGGTTCTGTTCTATGGGGGCTAGGTGAAATAATGGACCGATCTTAACCATTTTCAATAGGCTTCGACCTGTACCTTGCGCACAAGGTTTACATGGACAGCCAGCCAGCCAGCCAGACGGACGGACGGACATGGCTTAATCGACTCAGAAAACGATTCTAAGCCGATTGGTATACTTTAAGGTGGGTCTAGGACGAATATTTTTGTATGTTACAAACATCAGCACAAATCCAATATACCCTCCCCACTAAAGTGGTGTAGGGTATAAAAAAATCCGATATAAACTTTCAAAGATATAATCCTTCAAAGTTTTATACCTTTTTGATTTTTTGTAGTTTTCGAACAAATTACAATCGCCATAAAAATAGCGTTTCTTGAAATTTTTAAGAATTTAACATTGATATGTCTTATGTGTTTAAGGGTCAATCTTTAGGTGGGATTAGGTAAGATTAGCGATTAAATTAAAATTAATCCTCGAAAGATGTTTTTGAGTACTCAATTAGTTAATTTTGTTTGGAAGTTTAGGCGCCCAATGGAGGTGGTTTAAACTTAAGCACGAAATGCAAAAGTGTAAACAGCTGATGCAAAAAAAATAATACAATTTTAATAAATATAAACATTAAATTTTCTATTTATTAATTAGTACACTTCTCGCCACTTGAATAGCACATATATAATTTTTTTTTTTCAAAGCATATATTTTTGGATCAGAAATTTCTGGAAACTTGCTTTTTCCCCTCATTGTAATATTTTTTGTTCTGAATAAATGTGATACGAATAGTTGTCATATCTGTAATATTTGATTTTATATAATTTTTTTTGTAAATTAACCCAAAAAGCTAATGTTAAAAATTCGCCATCTGAATAGAATATCCCCAGAAAAAGTGATTTTATAGCAACTTTTGTAATTAAAACTTATTGATTTAGATTATTTACAACGATATAAATTAAACTAAGCTATTTTAGTAATGTGTTAAACCTCTTTAGTTGACTAACACTTCACAAATCCTGTTTGGAAGTGATTCATATAGCATGGCCATGTAATTCAGTTGCACTGAGCTCCAGACTTCTTTAATTGCATAGATTAGTTCAGGAAATGTTGAATACTTTTTTTTCCAGACTCATAAACTTTTCGGGCAACCCATTCCCACAAGTTTTCTATGATGTTTAAGTATGATGAATATGGAGGGCAGCTCAACAAGCTTCCAGAAATTCCTGATCCAAAAATATAAGCTTTGAAAAAAAAATTATATATGTGCTATTCAAGTGGCGAGGAGTGTATAAATTATGGACACTTCAAAATACATATTTTTGTTTTTAAGTTTTCATTAATTTTCATATTAAATTTACAATTGGTTTAAACTTAAGCATGAAATGCAAAAAAAATTAATACAAATTTTATAAATATAAACATTAAAATGTTCTATTTATTGATTAGTATAAATTATGCACACCCAAAATACATTTTTTTTGGTTTTAAATTTAAGTTTTCATTAATTTTCATATTAAATTTACAATTGTCTTCTTTTTTAAAAACATGCATTGTTTTGGTAACAAACAGTGACATTTTCTGTTGTTTTGTATGGCAACACTGCGAAATTTAATATTGTACTCAAAAACATCAAAGGGGATTTACATCAGAAATTTATGATTAGATTAACTAATCTGATTATTAATTGGCATTTGATTGCTCTCAACAGATTTTTGTAACCTTTGATCCCCAAGTATCTCGCTTACACGATATTTTTGGAGACTTTAAATTTAGCTATCTAAAATTCCCCAGATTGCAAATTTTTTGCCTAATTTTTCTGCCGTTTTTTATCGTTTATATACAGTTTTGTATCTTATATATATCATAATTTGTATCTTAGTATATAATATTATAAACTCTTCTGATTTAAATGCAACAAATTTTATAGATTTCTATCGCGGATCTTCTTTTCTGGAAATAATTTTATGTTAATCGAATATTAGTTTAGTTAATTCGATTGTCTGCGATATTTTATTTGAAAAATATGTTTTGAAGTCTTAAAGTCTTCATCCTTTTAATAAAACATGCATTATTAAGGTAAAATTCAACATTAAATTGGTACTGTTTAAATTGAATCATATTTTAAATATACTTATAATTGACGTAGGGCATATGATATACAGTAGCGAGCACAAAAATTGCAACGCGTTGCGATAAGATCTTTGATTTCGTCTGTCGCGAAATAACGGTAATGAATCCATCTCTTCTTTTTGCTGTTTATTCTCTTAACTTAGAGCTACCAAATAAGCAACATTTTGTTCGAATTTCTATTACTCAAAGTTAAATATTTTATATGTGCTGAAAAATGTGAACATTTTCCGCGATCACAAAAAACGCAACGAAATGAAATAACAGTAAATTTATGATTTTTGTTGTGTTTTTAATGGAAGTTTCTTAAAGAAATTACACAATAATTATCTTCTAATAAACAAGCTCTAGAGGATAAGAATTCATGCTTAAAATAGGATAGCTCTTTTGAATGAAAACTTTTTTGGATTTACATATTTAGTTTTATTTTTATAAAGTGCAAATAAAGTGCACAAATTATAAATATACACTCACATTTGCTCGCCAGTGTATATTCATATTTCTCACATTTTTAGTGCAACGTAAAATAATTGTGCGAAAGCACGAAATATTTAACTTATATGTATTTACCCTCGTCTTGGATCTGTTTTAGATTCCACAACAACTCCTTCCATTAGACCTGTGAAGTCTGCTTTTAAACCCATTAGCGTCGCCTGTGTACTAACTGCTTCTGCTAGCAAAGGAAGATTTGTGCCTTTCATTGCCGAAATTGGTATAACTTGAATATCGCCGCCATGTTCCTCTAAGGTCAGACCCATTTGAGAGAGTTCTTGTTTTGTTTTCTCCTGAAATAATTTATGATTAGTTTAAAAAATTGTCTGCATAACATTAGTAAATGAAAACTTAGTTTTTTTATATATACAATATTAGAAAGCACATTAGTTATGCACCTACACATATAATGAAATGCATGGGAAGGTCCGTAAAGTTTCCTGACCCATAATCGATTGGAATCTTATAAGAAATTGTAAAACAGATATAAATCAAGAAGATTTGGACGGAAGCCCACAGAGACTCTTTAGTGTAATCCTGGAAGTGGTAACCAATACCAATGAATATATGAGATATTCTTATTATTTTGATACCAAAAACACCTACTAAAGAAATTTTGGATTGGATTTTTAATCAATTATCAAGACAAGTTTAGATTCCAATATGTTTTGCCGCATGTATTTTTTACTTCCATGTTATTTTTGAAAATAATGTTACTTTAAATTTAGTTGATTTTAAAACAACATTTCTCAAATTTTTTTTTGTCCTGACATCAATATTTGGCAAGCTGGATAAAAGAATAAAAAGGTCCTTTTTGAGGTTTTTTCGATTTTTTCCACATTTATCACAAAGAAAATATACGCAATTTTGGTATCACATGAAAGGCGTTTCAAATGTCATATCAAACATTAATGTGCGATTAAAAAAGTATTAAAAATTTTTAGATTTTCAAATTTTTACATAGAATTTTTTTAATGTAGATAATTGAAATTGTTACATATTAAATATCAAACAATTTCACCATAATGGTTTTTTATGTTTTAAAAATTCCACCTAGTTAAAATTTAATTTTTCAAAAATTATTTTCTACCCGATAGTGTTAGTTATGCAATCAATGCTGACATAAAATGCATATCATTATACGCATAATTTTATAAGCTTTTCAGTGAAATTAAAAGAATATTTCAGTTTAACTGAAAGGCACTTGCTGTCCTGCTTTCTGCACTGAAAATAATCCATGCTCAACATTACGAAAAAAAATTTCGTAACTTCTATTTTCGTAATATTTACAAAAATTTCGTGTATAATACGAAATATTATTTAATAAAACCCTTTTCTATTTTTACGAAAGTACGAAAACCTTTCGTAATATTTTTTTTTTAAATTTTAGCGAAATTAAACATAATGATATTAATTATATTATCATTAAATAAAACTACAACATTTTTATAAAATTTAAGAAAAGTATAATATTATTCACGAATTATTTTCATAAAAAAAATTAAAAATTCGTGTGGTTGTACATTGTCCGAAATGCTTCGTGGTTTCGCACCATGAAATTCTTTCGTAATATATACGAAATTGTACGAAATATTTTAGTAAAATGCAAAATAATTTTATATATTTTACATTTTTTTTAAATACATAAATATGTTAGTTCTTTTAAAATAATTATTGTAAATTTAGAAAAAGATTGCGAATTAAAAAAAAACAATTTTTTTATGTTTTTTAAAAAAACATAAAAATTGTCTGCCTAATTTCCTGTAAATTTAAAATTACGTTTAATATAACTCCATAAAAATTACGAAAATAACAAAAAAAAAAAAATCCTAGCAAAATATATATTTTCTTTTTTTTAAATCAAAAATAATTCTTGTATATTACTAAATAATCTTGTTACGAAAAAAATCGTTACTTTCGTTAAATATTACATGCCTTAAAGAAATTATTTTTGTAAAAGAAAACAAAGTTTCTTAATATATACGAAAAAGATATTACGACAGGTTTTCGTATTTTCGTAAAATTATAAAGGGGTTGATTAAACAATATTTCGTATTATATTACGAAAAAAGTAGTTACGAAATTTTTTTTCGTAATGTTAAGCATGGATTATTTTTAGTGTAGAAAAAATATTTTGAAATTAACAAAAATGTTTGCATAAATTAATATTTCGTAAATTTTTCCATATTTATTCAAAATTCTCTTTTTTCAATTTAAGTAAATTAATTTTTTCAAGATTATTTTGCATTATACTAAAATATTTCGTACAATTTCGTATATATTACGAAAGAATTTCGTGGTGCGAAACAACGAAGGATTCGTACAATGTACGACATTTTTCGTATTTATTAGGCATGGATTTTTTCAGTGAATGTATATGTATGTCCACATTGTATGTGATATAAAATTAAATTAAATTAGTTCGGTAAAAAATTTAAAATTTGTATTGAATGTTATTTTTTTACTGTTATAAAATAATAAAGAAACAATTAAAAGTACAGATGAAAAGTGACAAATTGTTTTTAACACAAGATAATATATTTAATTTGTCATATTTTTGAGGGGTTTTACAACAAATTAACGAAAAATAGTCTAAGAACTTCAGTGTTTAAGTATAGTATGAAATACTTACAACATTAGCTTCAGGTTTATCAATTTTATTAATGGCAACAATGATGGGAACTAAAAATAAAAATATATATATTAAAATAAATGAATAAATGTAAAAAAAAAAATTAAATAAAACACTTAGGGAGAGTTTTACAGTTCTACCTAATGGAAAAAGTTTATGTATGAAGTATAATTTCGTTCCCTAGAGTGAACTATGAAACCGGCCCTTACAATTCGAAATACAGTGCACTTGCGAAAAGGTAAATGAATTACAACCGGTGCACACTGGTTTATAAACTTTTATATTTGGAAATAATTCGGTATATCGGAAATGGGGGCCAGTGAGTAGCCCCCAAAGTTTGTCACATTTTTTAAAAATCGCCAAAAATTCTTTTATGATCCGAATGAGCTGAATTTTAGAACCTGTTATAGAATTGATAAAATGATGGTGAACATTTGTTTTTTGCTAAAAAAGCGATTCTAGTAGAACCCCTTCTTAAGGAAGCGTTTCTAGTGGAACTTTTTGCAGAATTGATAAAGTGGGAATCTATGTTTAATTTATATGGGAGATGCTATTTCATTTTCAAGTCATCTTGTATTCGATGAAATTCTGCATAATTAACGTGCGTACAAGCTTTACATGGCATAGCATAGTCGACTCAGAAGGGATATTAAGCGTTTGTGCTGATGTTTGTTGGAAATAATCATTTAATATAAAATAACTTAAGAACATTTTTTCTAAATATATTTTAAAAATACACATTTTATTACAAAACCTATATGAGTTAGATACTCGGCCGGCAACGGTTGCCTCCTATGCCGATACCAACTCTCTATCATTGTTAACGTGACCAGACATCCCGCTTTTTAATTGCTTGATCCCGACTTAGATTTCAATCCCGCTTTTCAATAACAAATCCCGCTTTTTTGTTACATAACAG
The DNA here is from genome assembly GCF_015586225.1 of Lucilia sericata. Taxonomy (NCBI): domain Eukaryota; kingdom Metazoa; phylum Arthropoda; class Insecta; order Diptera; family Calliphoridae; genus Lucilia; species Lucilia sericata. The sequence goes on from NW_023995030.1 coordinate 153,291, forward strand.
GTCAATCGTCCTTAATTTTGTTGTAATCAATTGGGATTTACTATTTAAAAGTTTAAACTTTAAATTAAGAAATTTTGTTAGAAAATAGAGAATCGAAAAAAATATTCTAGTATTTTTTAATAACATATCAAAATGTGGGTACAAATAGACATCAACTTTTTAAATAACAAATTTTCAGGCTGATGTTTAAATAAGTTAACGGTCTAAAGAAATTATATTATTTTAAGTGACAAGTGAACCTTAACTTTTTGGACACATGACTTTAAATTATAAAGCTGTGTTTTTTTGTAGAGTTATAAGAAAAATATCAATCCAATTTTATGACCAGTATTTTAAGTCCCGATCTACTGGACAATTGAATTTATCCTCACTTAAAGTGACTGTGTATCTGATCCATCAAAACACACTAATATTTAACAATCAGGAGAAATAAGTAGTTCCATTTGTGGTCCCATTCTGATTTGTTTTATTTTTATAACTAATAGTTCAGAGTGATTTTATCGAATTTTCTTATACACTATGTTTCCTCATATTTTACTCAGAATTCTCGAGGAGCATGCGAAAATGCTGTATAAGTTTAATTTATACTGATTTTTTAATAACATAGGCCAACAAAAAAATGTATTTTATCATATCAGGTTTTTGTGTCTTGTTTGCCCTACCTTTATTAATCGAAATTCAGTTTTTATTTTTTCCTATGCGTCAAATTTTGAGATAAAGAGGGTTTAATTCAGCATAATTCTTCAGTAGAGTTTGTAAAATATTTGAATGAAAATTAGTATTGATTTTGAGGTGCTTGCATCTTTTTTTGGGAACCTAACAATCAATCAGAAACAAAAATAAAAATATAAATTGGGAAAATATAAATTTTGGGATTTTTTTTTTGGAACGTTTATAAAAAAAAAAAATCAAAAAAGACAATTTTCAAAAAAATCTTGACATTTACTCCAGAATTACAAAACGTCTGATCCGAGTATATCATTCTCACTAACAAGGCAAGGTTTTCATGCACTAAAAAATTAAAAATATGCGCTTATAACATGCACTATAAAATATGCACTAAAAATGTGGAAAATATGCACCAAAAAATTTTCTTTGTGAAATTTATTTGTTAGCACTAATTTTTCTTTTATCATATTTGAGTAAATTTGTATAGATATTTAGAATTTTAGTTTTTGACAACATATACATATATAGGTTCTTGATGATCTTGATACTCTAATACCAATTAACCAGAATCACGATCTCGTGTCAAGACCAAACTCAAAAAATCGATTTGAAATTTGCACTGCTATTGGATAGTAGCCCAGACACAACTGTCAAGAACTTTATCGGACGGAAAGAGCTGAAGTGTTGAAATTTTCTATAAATATTTCTTATAGGTTTGTTTGGTATTGAATATGAGCAATTTCGGTCCACGTTTTCGCATAGCCCCCATACAAGTGGCCCCTGAAAAAGAGCTTTAACAGTCATAACTGTTATAAAAATGCGAGTATAGCGAAATTCGACATAAATAAGTCTTATATGAGCTAAATTCTCTCTACCAAATTTTATGAGGATCGGTCCATAATTGACCCCCATACATATGTATATGGTCCCTCCAAAAAATTACTTTAACGCCCATTACTGGCTTAAAAATACGAGTCCAGAGCTGAAATTCGATATAAGTAAGTTTTTTACGAGCAAAAATCTTTCTACCGAATTTTATGAGTATCGGTCCATAACATACTCTACCCCCCATATATGGTTCCCCTCAGAGCATGACTTTAATGCTCACTACTGGCTTGAAAATAGCGCTGAAATTCGACAAAAGTAAGTTTCGTACGAGCACAAATCTCTCTACCGAATTTTATAAGAATCGGTCCATAATTGACCCTACCCCCGATTTTCAGAAAATGACTTTAACACTTACTGCTTACTAGCTATGAAATTCGATATACAGAAGTAAGTTTCTTACAAGCCAAAGTCTCTCTACCAAATTTTTTAATTGACCCTAAAGTTGGACAAAAATATTTTGTTTTTAATAATTTCCATAATTGACTTAAGCCCTATTTCAAATATAAACCTAATGTTAATATAGGAGCATTCCATTTACGGCATACGGTATATAAGAATATAACACTTGTTTTTAAATAAAATTTGTGTTCGAAAATTAAAAAAATGTGCTAAATATGCTATAAAAATATTACAAATATGCAAAATATATGTATTTTAAAGCAAAATATGCAATTTATGCATTTATAACAAAATATGCAAAAATATGCAACAACAAATAGATGCCATTTTGTTGCAAAATCTTTGATTCGAAAGGAAAACTACTTAAAAGTTATTTTGAGTTACTGACTACAAACATGCATTTTGCATAGAAATCCTTGCCCTGCTCATTAATATCTTTTCCGACATCTATTCATCAAGATTTATTAAGAATATTTTAACGGAATTTTCAATTTTTTTTTTATTTATTTCCTGTCCAACAACATTT